>NC_091470.1:371327248-371583234 GCF_036971445.1 Narcine bancroftii
TCCTTAGAGGGACTGCAGTTTTGCTTAAGCAATAACTATTTTTAGTTTAAATGCCCGGGTAACTGCTCTCTTTGATAGTAGGCAGCAATTACTTTTACAGCCTTTACAGCGCCAGCGATCAGGTCTGGGGTTCGAATCCTGCGCTGTCTGTAAGGAGTTTGTATGTTCTCCCTGTGTCTGCTTGGGTTTTCCCCAGGGTCTCTGGTTTCCTCCCATAGTTTAAGACATACTGGGGGTGTAGGTTAATTGGGTGTAAATTGGGCAGAACAGGCACGTGGGCCAAAATGGCCTCTATTACCATTTAAAGTAATAGTAACCTTATCCTCAAATCAGAATCAGAATTTATTGTCATGAACATGTGTCACAAATTCATTGTTTTGTGGCAGCAGGATTGTGCAGTACAGGTGCAAAATTGCAATAAATTACATTTCTGTAATTCTGGGAACTGTAAGCTTGTGTGAAGAGGGCGAATTTCCAGCAAAAATGTAAAAATTCTGTAACAGTGAGGGAGGAAGGCTGAGGCTTGATCTCTAATCGTGCTACAAAATTTCAGGAATCTCTCGGGCTCCCTTCCCCCCCACCCATCCCACAGCCAGTTGGAAACCCCTATGGCCCTGTCCCTCCAAACTGTGTCCATTATTGGACCCCACCTGTTGGCAGCGTCGAGCAGTTTATTCAAGAAACAATCTGGCTCAGCGGAGTGTTTCCACATAATACAAACTGAGGAACTGCTCAGATACTGCAAGTAAAAACACAGAAATGCTTGAGGAACTCTTGCAGTGTCCAGAGGAGGTAAAGATGTATTACTGACATTTCGGGGCCTGAGCTACACATTACAAGTTCAGGAATGTTCAGGGATGTAGTGAAAGGATCCATTAAAACAAAGTCATCGTGCATCTTAATTCTGACAGTTATCTTTCTGTAGGTGTGTGGGAGGTAGGTTTGACCTTTCTTAGACCTCACAGAGTTACGAATTTAGAAAAAGAAATGAGGAAGTAACTTCCTCGCCAATTAATGAGTGAGACAACATATCTGGAACCTTCTCTCTCAAAAGGTTTTTGAGGCTGGGGATTAATTCTGAACTGGGGAATGCAGCACAGAACATAAACTTCCTTCCCCTCCAAGGACTCCATCCCAGGAAAGGGAGCCAACACACTGAAGGACCCATCCCACCCTGGATTCACTCTCTTTTCCCTCCTCCCTTCAGAAAGAAGGCTCAAGAGTGTGAAAGCGCACACCAACATTAGGCTCCTGAATGAACCCCACAACAGTGCCTTTTGTGCTGTCCTCATTTGGTACCAAATGATCTTCCTTTTCCTTGTCATCCTACAGTCTGTAAATTGTGCTCTTTGCACAGCTGTATGAATGTGAGAGATACCCTGTTAGACTGCTCTCATAAAACTCTTCTCAATGTACTTGGTATTTTGAGACAAATAAACAAATAGGCTATTCCTTATATTTTTAGACATACAGCATGGTAACAGGCCCTTCAGGCCAATGAGATTGCCCCCCAAATACACCAATTAACCTACAAACCCCACATGTTTTTGAAGGGTGTGAGGAAACCAACACAGACATGGGAAAAACATACAGACAGTGCCAGATTTGTACCAGGTCGGTGCCGCCATAATAGTGCCGTGCTAACCATGTCTCCCAACTAATCTGTGCTGGTCTTTGTGCTCCACCCATTCTATCTCATCTCAGTCTCTCAACATATTCTTGAAGCTTTAACTGACTTAATGAGGGATTGATGTTGAGGCTTTATAAGGCCCTGGTGAGACTTCACTTGGAGTATTTTGATCAGTTTTGGGATCTTCATTTAAGGAAGGATGTGCTGACATTGAGGAAGTTCAGAGGAGGTTCACAAGGATGATTCTGGGAATGAAAGGGTTATCATATGAGGAGTGTTTGACAGCTTGTATGGAATTTAGGAGAATTGGGGGGGGGGGGGTGGGGGGGAGGATCTCATTTAAACATTTTGAATGTTGAAAGACAGAGACAAGGTAGAAGTAGAAAGGTTGTTTCCCATGGTGGGAGAGCCTGGGACAAGAGGGCAGAATTCAGGATTGAAGTGCCTCCAATTAGAAAAGAGATGTGGAGGAATTACTTCAGCCAGAGGGTGGTAAATCTGTGGGATTTGTTGTGGAAGCCAGGTCATTGGGTGTATTTAAGACAGAGATTTTGATTAGCCAGGGCATCATAGGTTATGGGGAGAAACCCAGGCAGTGGGGCTATGGGCTGAATAGCCTCTTTCTGTTCCAGTCTTGGACTTATGATGTCATTTTTATGCACTTTACTTACAAAACAGTCACTTTGTTTAGGTGTCTGCGAGAGGAACTCCATTTCACTTTAAATGTCTTTGGAATGTTGGAATGGAAACCATTGGGGAAAGGAATATTTGCAGGTGGTCATCTGACTGAGATGAACAGTGGTTGAGACAGAAAGAGTTTGAAAAGTATTGGATTGCGGTTGACTCTGTGTCTGCCCTAATCTCCAAAGCTAACCTCTGAAAACTTTTTTTTAAAACAAAAATCTTTCAGTAACACGATCTCCCAGTCACTTCTCATGCGATGAATTCTAATTTTTACACTTGCACCTGTTCTGGTCAGTCCTTGTCTCAATTTCCAAATGCCCAACAATTGTATCTTCCTTTCTTTACACAAACTACCAATGAAGATAAATTACTCCTATATTCAAACCAGCATGTAATCATCTCTCCATGCTTTTAATCCTCTCATAAAAAGAGTTTAAGTTTTAGTTCTGCATAGTGACAGGATAATTTCTCCAGTCCCTTTGAAGCAAGGCAGAGCCTTGACCCAATGATCTCAAAAAACTTGACCAACAGCTGAAGCTAATTGAGACAGAATGTGGGGCCAGATCTTGTCACAGATTTTATTCTGTCAAAAACTGAAAGAATTAACACTATAAGGGCACCAAGCAACTAAACTACAGAACTCGCGATCAAAACAATAATTGGAATCAGCTTTCAGATAGATAACAATATTATACATATGGTGGTGGACCTCAGAAGGACCAGGGACGACTATCCTCCACTACACATTAAAATACCTTGGCAGTGGAGACCACCAAGTTCCTCAGAGCCCAATTAAGAAATTACCTATCGTGAACACATAACATCTCCTCCCTTGTCAGGATGGTGCAATAGTGATTGCACTTCCTTAGAAGGCTGAGGAGGGCAAGGCTACCAGCCACCATCCCGTCGACCTTTTGCAGGAGCTCTATCAAGAGTGTCCTGGCCGGCTGCATCACAGCTTGCTTGCTTTAGAGTATCAAATTGGAGGTCAATCCACAAGATCATAAAAGCAACAGGAAAGATCACTGGTGTCTCCCTGCACCCCCTCCCCACCCCCCTCACCCCCCCCCCCTGAATCGACAGAGCCGTTGTGAAAGGAGTGAGAGGATCTAGACCCAATGAAGGACCAGGGAGGTATTTTAAGTCCGTATTTTAAGTCCGGATACCAGGGAGGTATTTTAAGTCCGGATAGTGTTGCAGCTTGGAGCAGAACCTGGATGTCTTTCTTGGTGGTAGAGATTATTGGTTTGAGAAGTGGTGTCCAGGGTCACTCTGATGAGGAACAGCAGAGCATTTTGTCCATGGAACACTCTGCGTGCTGCACTCTGTAAAGGAATGAAGGTTTGGCATTGTGGATGGGATGCCCAACCCCTTCTTAAACCTTCTCCAGAACAGGGTATGATTCTCATAGAGACTATTCCATTCTCATCTGCTTTATAATGGTGGAAAATGGCAAAAAAAATCCAAAGAGGATTCGATGACGATAATGAGGGATTATTGTCATACACGGTACATAAATACAATGTGCAGATACAAGGTGCTGAAGTGGAAACACGAGACAGCTTCAGGTTCTTGGGAGTAAACATCTGCAGTGACCTGAGCTGGTCCAACCATGTTGTTGCTATGGCCAAGAGAAGGCACCAATACTTCTACTTTCAGAAAAGATTAAGGAAATTAAATCAAAATTTAATGGGATCCCTGTCTAAAGTGGGCTCACAAAATCACTGAGGACCCCTACCACCCTGCACACAGATACAGGTGTTTCAGGGCCAGAACCAGTAGCTTCTGCCCATGGGCAGTGAGAATAATGAATGTCTGTTGAACTGTTGCAATAACTTTCCATGACTCTCCCATTTATTAATAATGTTTATTTTAATATATGTACATATGTGCTGTGTAGATGTATTGTTTGTTTGTATGTGTGTTCTGTCTGTACACGTTTTGCACAGTTCTGCACCAAGGACTGGAGAGCGCTGATTTGTGGGGTTGGTCAGGTACAATCGGATGAAAAATAAATTTGAATTTGGAAAGGCTACAGAGTTAAAAATGTAATGTTAAGAACCTGGGGAGGGTTCAAGATTTAATATTTGATGTTTATGATTATTTGTCACATTATATCAAGTAGTGAAAATTATTCTTCTGCGATCAGTCCAGCAGGTTATATCTAACATTCATACAACTTTGCCAAGAGTGCAATTTAGTGAGTATAGAGTGACATTGAAAAGGAAGATCAACTAGCACCAAGCAAGGCCAGCACGAGAGAACTATTGTGAGGTTTATTCAGGAGCCTGATGTCTCTGGAAATGAAACCGTCTTCAAGCTTGTTGGTGCATCCTTTCAGATTTCTGAAAAGCATGAAGAGGGGAAGATGTCCAGGGTGTGATGGGTCCTTCAGTGCATTGGCTGCCTTTCCCGGGAAGCAGAAGATGTAGATGGAGGGAAGGGCTGTTATGTTCTTAGCTGTATTTACCACCCTCTGCAGCTACTTTCAATCCTGAGCAGAGCAGCTCACGGCCCACACTGTGATGTCTCCAGCCTGTATGCTTTCAATAGTGCCCCTGTAAAAGTTGTTGAGGGATGGGGGGACCTGCCGAATTTCCTTAATCTTTTCTGAAAGTAGAAGTATTGGTGCCTTCTCTTGGCCATAGCATCAACATGGTTGGACCAGCTCAGGTCACTGCAGATGTTTACTCCCAAGAACCTGAAGCTGTCTCGTGTTTCCACTTCAGCACCTTGCACCTGCACATTGTATTTATGTACCGTGTATGACAATAATCCCTCATTATCGTCGTCAAATCCTCTTTGGATTTTCTTTTGCCATTTTCCACCATTATAAAGCAGATGAGAATGGAATAGTCTCTATGAGAATCATACCCTGTTCTGGAGAAGGTTTAAGAAGGGGTTGGGCATCCCATCCACAATGCCAAACCTTCATTCCTTTACAGAGTGCAGCACGCAGAGTGTTCCATGGACAAAATGCTCTGCTGTTCCTCATCAGAGTGACCCTGGACACCACTTCTCAAACCAATAATCTCTACCACCAAGAAAGACGAGGGCAGCAGATACAGGGGAAACCCCCTTCAGGTTCTGCTCCAAGCTGCAACACTATCCGGACTTAAAATACCTCCCCGGTCCTTCATTGGGTCTAGATCCTCTCACTCCTTTCACAACGGCTCTGAGAAAGAGCATTCACGAGAAGCTGGGCTCCACCTTCTCAAGGGCCTTCAGGGATGGAAATTAATGTTGGCCTTGCCATTAGGCCTGGAGGTGATCATTTATTGTATTCATGGTGTCACACAGAATGGAAACAGGCCCATTCTGGCCAAAATGCCACACACATTCGTCCACTTCCCTCGAAACCCATCTTATCCATGTATTTTCCAATTTTTTTCTTATACATTGAAAAGTGCCTGCCTCAACCACCTCCTCTAGCAGCCTGTTCCATACAGCTACTGCCCTCTGTGTAAAAAAAAGTTGTCCCTCAGGATCCTGTTAAATATTCCCCTCCCTTACTCACCCTAAACCCGTGAGCTCTGGAACTGAATCCCCTTCCCTGGGCAAAAAAACTCTGCGATCAACTCATCTATTCGTCTCGTAATTTTGTACACCTCTGCGATATCACCCCTCATCCACTTACACTCCGAGGAATAAAGCCCCAGCCTCCTCAATCCCTCCCTGTAGCTCAGGCCCCTGAGTCTTGGCAACATCCTCGTAAATCTTCTCTGCATCCTCTCTAGCTTGACGACATCTTTCCTGGAGAAGTGACTAAAATTGAACACAATACTCCACCAATGTCTTTCTTATACAACTGCAATCAAACCTCCCAACCTCTGTACTCAGTACTCTGTCTGATGACGGCCTTTGTGCCAGAAGTCTTTTTTGGCTTTGTACCTGTACTCCTAGATCCCTCTGCTCTACAACACTCCCCAGATCTCCACCATTCACTGTTACTCATGTTAGACCTCTCAAAATGAAAAACTTCACATTTCCCTGTATTAAATTCCACCAACCATTCCTCTGCCAACCTGCCCAACTGATCAAGATCCTGCTGCAATCTTTGGCAACCATCTTTCCCTCTACAATATTGAACACTTTAGTCTCATCCACAAATTTGGACCAGTTTATGTACAGATTGTCAACAGTGCTTCCTACGTTCCAGTGGTGACTATGCTTCACTGTTGGGGGCTGGTGGTAATGATAAAGAGTTTAATAACATACATAATGTACGATGTACATATGCACCAAAAATCTTAGTTGCTGCAGCCAAACAGGTACTTTGTATTAAAAAAAACAATAATATACATTAAAGTAAAAAAAGATTATTATCACAAAAGTCTGTAGACACAGTGATTGAAGTAAATACAATGCTGGGGAAACTCAACAGGTACTTTAAATACATATTTAGTTTTAGATTTATTGTCAGAGTACATACATATCACTTACAGTCCTGAGATTCTTTTTTCCTACAGACAAGGTAGAATTACCACTTATTGGCAGCGCAAAACCAACTAACTCAACGTGTACATGTAAACAAATAAAGAAATGTAAGCAAACTGACTGTGGAATTCAGAGAAAATGAATTAATAAAGTGCAAAAGTACGAGTCCTTAAACGAGTCCCTGATTGAGTTTGTTGTCGAGGAGTCTGAGGGTGGAGGGGGAGCAGCCGTTCCTGAACCTGCTGGTGTGGGTCTTGTGGCACAGACACCTCTTTCTTGAGGGCAGCAGCAAGAACAGAGCGTGTGCTGGGTGGTGTGGATCCTTGATAGCAAATATAATTAACATTTCAGGCTTGAGGCCTTCATTGAGATATGAGCACAATGTAGGCAAGCACCTTGACGCCTGCCTACATTGTCCTTATACCTTGATGAAGGGCTCAAGTCCAAAACATTGGTTATGTATCTTTATATTTGCAATAATAAAGTACACTGTTTGACCTGTTGAGTTTCCACAGAATGGTATTTTTCAATAAACATAAAAGATAGATATAATAATCTTGACTGTTGTCATTGTGCAAGGAAAGAAAGTGGAGTTACAATAATAAAGACAGTCCTTTTGTGGTGTCAGAGCAGTCTCTGATTAGTGTAACAAGGGGAGGTTCAGGAGCCTGAGAGCAGTTGGAAAGAACCTGTTTTTGAACCTAGTGACATGGTGAACTGGTGACATAATGTTTCTTCCTTCTGCTCCCATGTTCTTGCACGTACCTGTCCTTTCTCGAATCATGTGCCAGGTGCTCTGAACCTAGCTTTGAGGAGCAAGACTGCTGAGGCCTCTTCCAGCACCGAGCTCAGGCAAACAAATGCTCCCTCTCCTGGCCACCACAATCTTTGGCCATTCTTGATATTTTTCAAATGATCAAAACGCAGAAATACTGGAGGAACTCAGCTGGCCTCGCAGCGTCCACAGAGGAAAATATATACTACTGACTGTGGTGGTCCACCACCGGCCTACTGCAGGGGGCAACCTCTGTACCTGCAGGAGTGTAAGGGGACAGGACAACACCTGGCCGGCTGTCAATCAGTCAGCCTGAATGGATCAAGCCCCACCCGGTCAGATGTTAATCACGCTCTGGGATATAAGCCTGCGTCAGCCTACCGAGGCCTCACTTGGAGTTGCTGCAGCCACAACCAGCCTGGCTCTGTGGAAGTCTTTGTGGATTAAAGCCTGTTGTACAGTATTTATCTTTGTGTGTGTCTGATTCCGGCTAACAGTGCACCACACTGACATTTCTGGCCTGAGCTCTTCCTCAATATATGATTTTAAAAAGACAGGCACCTGAATTAAAGACTGGGGAGAGAAAGGAGGAAGAATGGGAGGAGGTGGAGTACAAACCAACAGGAAAAAGGTGTTAGGTGGATATGGTAAGAGGAATTGATTTTGGCTTCGATGTTAGACCCTCATCTCCACGAGTAGTCTCCTGCTCTATTCCTCACATATTCATGATGACATAGCAAGGTTTGACTCTCAACGCATTCTGTCTTCTTCTTTGGCTTGGCTTCGCGGACGAAGATTTATGGAGGGGGTAAAAGTCCACGTCAGCTGCAGGCTCGTTTGTGGCTGTCAAGTCCGATGCGGGACAGGCAGACACGGTTGCAGCGGCTGCAGGGGAAAATTGGTTGGTTGGGGTTGGGTGTTGGGTTTTTCCTCCTTTGCCTTTTGTCAGTGAGGACAACGCATTCTGTAAATTTATTGATGATACCAACATGGTTGGCTGAATAATGGGAACTGATGATCTGGAATACAGTACGAAGATTGAGAATCTGATTGGGACAATCTTGCTTTCATCCTTAATAAGACCAGTTTATTGTGGATTTTAGGGCGGGATGGGAAGGAGAGGGTGAGGGGTGATGCACATCTGCACTGATGGGACAGAAAGGGAGAGTGTTACTACCTTCAAATTCCTGGGAGTCAACAAAGATGCACCAACAACTATAGTGTAGATTAAATGACCAATCGAACATCAAATCTACAGCACAGTTTAGGCCATTCAGCCCACAGTGTTGAGCTGACCTAATAGCCTTCTTTAACAATGTGCCATGAGGCAAAAAAGTTAATGAATGTTCACAGTTGCAGTAGGTGTGGAAAAATTATGTTTCAATGGTGCGGACTATCTTTTGCTGGCTCTGGAGTAGTTTATGGTTGCTGGGTTTCACCACCTAAACAAGTTAGGTCTTTATTCCTTGGAGTGTAGAAGGCTGAGGGGTGGGGTGGGGGGGGGGAGCGGGACTTGATCTGTAGAATATCAGTCATTGTGACTTGGTGACTCCTAAAATTCATTGCTTCATTTTTCTCAGAGATGTTGTGGTCTGTCTCCCAATACCATTTTTTTGGTTGATGTGAATACTTCTGACTTTTCTTTCAATTCAAGCAAGATGTCCATCGTTATTGATTGAAGATCTACCGGGACCAAGGCCTGAAGAGGGCGCACAAAATCAGTGAACCAGTGCAGACTCGAAAGGCCAACATGGCCTGTTTCCGCTCCGTAAATGGTTATAGGGTTATATGGTTATAGACAGATAGAGCTGGAGGAAAGAAGACAGAAGGAAGATGATGGGAGGGGGTTCCAATGGAAATAAGAGAAGTTGACAACAATGTACCATTAGAGGGGGCCCAGACTGAAGATGAGGTGGTGTTCCTCCAATTTGCAGGTGGTCTCAGTCTGGCAGTGCAAGAGACCATGGACAGACATGTCAGCAAGGGAACGGGGCAGGGAATTGAAATGGGTGGCCACTCTAATTTCCAAGTAACCCTCCACTCAAAGACACACGTGTACTAAAGGGGTTATCACCAATAATGAAAGGTTTATTATATGAGGCACACATTTGACAGTTCCTGGCCTGAACTCATTGGAATTTAGGAGAACGAAGGAGATCTCATTGAAATATTTCAAATGTTGAAAGGATGGACAGAGTAGACGTAGAAAGGTTGTTTCCCATAGTGGGAGAGTCCAAGAAGGCATAACTGGATTAAAGGGTGTCCACTCAGAACAGAGATGTGGAGCAATTTCTTTATGCCAGAGGATGGTAAATCTGTGGAATTTGTTACCACAGAGAGTTGTGGAGATAGCTATTGGGAGTATTTAAAGGAGCGATTGATAGGTTCTTGATGAGCCAAGGTAGCAAAGGTTGTGAAGAAGGCCAGGCAGTGGGGCTGAGTGGATCAGCTGATGATTAAATGGCAGGCAGACTTGATGGGCTGAATAACCTATTTCTGCTCCTGCGCTTTCTCGTCTCTTGATCTCATTCACAACATCCCAGCAGCTTTCACTTTGAAGAGTATTGACCCCACGGAGACAAGTGTAAATTTCACTGAGTTAAACAAGAAAGTCTGCACTTGCTGAACTCAAATGCAACAAATAAAAGTGCCCTTCTCTTCCTACAATCAGAGAGTCCCCCTTCTTAGTCCTTGTCCTCTCCCCATCAATTCTCAGCTTCTTTCTCTTCTACCCTCCCCCGCATCTGTATCCACCTATGACCTACCTCTGTTGTATAAAAAGGGGCACTTAGTCAGCACATAGAAGGGAGTTTAAAAATAGCTAAATGGCACCAAAACCAAGTAGATGATTGTAGGCTTTAAGAAGGGAAAAATAAGAGGAGTACAATCCAGTGATCATTGGGGGAGTCAGAGCTGGAGAGAGTGAGCAAATTAAAATCCCTGCAAGTCACTATTTTGGAGGACCTTTCCTCGACCCAACGCAGAATGTCATCGTGTAGAGAGTGTCAGCACTTCTACTTCCTTGGGGGTTTCCGGAGGTTTGGAAATGGCATTGTAAACCCTAGCAAATTTTTACAAATGTGTCATGGGAAGTGTGTTGAGCCAGTTGCATCACAGCCTGGTATGGGGGCATCAATACCTTTGGGAGGAAAGCCCTGCAAAAGGTTGTTGATAGAACCGAGGACATCACAGGCAAAACTCTCCCCACCATTGAGAAAGTCTACGTGGAAGCTGATTGCAGAGAGCAGCAGCAATCATCAGGAATCCACACACCTTGGACATGCTCTGTTCTCGCTGCTACCATCAGGAAAGATATATCAGTGCCACAAGACTCATACCACCAGATTCAGGATCAGTTGCTAACCCTCTATTATCAGACTCCTAAACGACAAACTTAATCGGAGCCTCGTTTAAGAACCTCTTGCTCTGAACATTATTTACCATTGAATTTTTTCTGTATTACACAGTCAAATTGTTTACATTTCTTTCTTTTTATTCTTACATATCTTTCCTTGAGTACAATTTTTGCACTATTGATAGGTAGAAATTCTGCTTGGCCCACAAAAATAAAAGAATCACAGGGTTGTATGTGATGTCATGTCATGTACTCTGACATAAATCTGAATGTTGGTATTTGGAACATTACCTTTGCCTCTGCTCCTTCCCTTCCCCTTTCCCCTTCAGACGTCTACCAGTTTTTCCAGGTTCCTTATGAATGGATCAGGACTGAAGTCTTTACTTCCTCTGGATGGTGCGTGACCTGCTGAGTTTATCCCGCTCTTCTGTGCTCTGCACAAATTTAACTGAGACAGGATATAGAACAAGCAACAGTATCACACAGGAAAAGGCCATTCAGCCCATCATGTCTACTAGAACCACGATGCCACTCTAAACCAACCCCTTCACATGGTCTGTATACCTCCAACTCCTGCTTTTTATTGTCTATCTAAATGCCTCTCAAATAGTCCCTCAGCAGCTCAATCCAGGAACCCACCACTCTTTTTTGGACACACAGCACACTAACAGGCTTTCCGGCCTACGAGCCCATGCTGCCCAAATACCCCAATCAACTGACTTAACCTGAGTCAGTAAACTTTTCAACATTGTATTTCATTTGCCCCTTCTCTGCCCATTCTCCCAAACCATCTAAGTCTCTGGGCAGACTCTCCTTTTCTCCTGTCCCTCCACCTGTCTTTATATCATCTGCAAACTGTGCCACAAAGCTATTTAGTCCACAATCCAAATCATTAATATACAACGTAAAATGAAGTGACCCCATTGGCTCTCATCTTGTCAGGCTGCCTCATGTGCAGCACCTTGTCAAAGGCCTTTTGAAAGTCCAAATATACAACATCCATTACATCTCCTTTGTTTAGCCTGCTTGTGGCTTCCTCAAAAAAATTGTGGTAGGATGGTCAAGCAAGATTTTCCCTAAAGGAAACCATGCAGACATTGGCCTATATTGTCATGCACCTCCAGTTACTCCGTAACCTTATCCTTGACAATCGACTCCAACAAAATCCCAGATTCAGTTTTTTCAGATTTCCGATTTATTGTCAGAGAACATACATGACACCACATACAACCCTGAGATTCTTTTAACTCCAGACGAGGCAGAATTACCACTTATTGGTAAGTCCCAACCACTGATGTTAGGCTAACTGGTGTAACTTTACAAATGTCAGCCCTCACCTGCAGTCATTGTTTTAACCTCGTGTCAACGTGGTGACAAGGCTGCTCGCCTTGTAGCCAGGAAGGTGGATTCAGACACTCAGCGAATCATATGCAGATCCTTATCATAGCAACAGACCACGGAGGAGAGAGTAGCTGTAGAAACCAGAGCTCCTGGAAAAGTAACAGAAAAAGCGAATAAATCCAGTCAGGAAAGTTAAGAAAGTAATAAAAACAAAAAAAATACAGTAACTGAAAGGGTAAGATAAGAAAGAAATGGGGAGGGAAAAAAAATCCACTTTAATGGCCTCGATGTCCTGCGACGACCAGGAGAGATAGCCTTGTGATGAATGAAAAAGATGGCGGGGTCTGCTTGAGGGTAGATGATTCACCAAGATCAGTGAGGGATTGATGAGCGCTACTGGTCATAACTTGTATGACTGCAATTTTAATGTGCGGTACATGCTGGTGCAATACAACTTTTTACCTTTTGCTGCAAAAATAGAACAGATCTAAACCAGAATTATCAGACCAATGCTTCAGATGTGGCATTGAGACAGGAATATTTGTGAATGCAACCTGGGCATGTACCAAGATGAGACATTTCTGGGTGGAACTGGGTCAAATCTTGGAAAAAAAAATTATAGGTAAAGAATTCCCATAGGACCTAGAGCTATTTCTGTTGGGAAATATAATGAACATGACACTCACGATGAACCTGTCCAAATTTCAAATTCAATTTGTAATGATCACATTGGCAGGAAGTGCACAGCAGTTACCTGGAAATTCCACTTCTTCCTGAGTATTGCGCGCTGGAATATAGAAATGCAAAGCGGTGTTCCCCTGGAGAAAATCACTTACAACTTAAAATAAAGTATGACACTTCCATAAAAATTTGCCAACCATACCTAAATTCCATGGGAACACAATTATATGGAGGATGTCATGCCTTGCTGCCTTACCCTTCTTGCCAGCCCCTCAAATGGGGGTCCATCCCATTTCAACCAGGAAAGTTTGTGAGAAGAAAACAGTGCTCACACTGCCTGCCATGACGTGACCAACCCATAAACCCCTGTTGTATATTTTATACCTTTGTTGTGAACGTCCTAAGTGTTATGTGTAATAGTGTTTGGTGAGTATTAGGTGTTAAATATGGAGGGAAAGTGGGGGGAGGGAAGGGGAAGGGAAAAGCTTGAACTCTATAGGCACATCTTTTTTGCATGAAATTGACCATTGTAAATTGCAGCAGGCGTTAATATCGTTAAGGTTAATATTGACAATGTTTTATAACTGAGTTTAAGTCTGGAAAATCATAAATAAAATATTTTAAAAAAGAATGTTCTGGTGGTGGTTTGCTGTGTGGTCACCGGTCCGGCTGGGAGATTTGTGATGATGCTTTGTCAGATATGCTCCAAATCATGGACATTTATGAATATATACGTCCCAAATTTTGATGCCAATTTATTCAAGATATATTCTTGAAGGTACAGAGGGGTGCAAGAATATCTTGATTGGAGGGGATCTCAATTTTTGTCTAGATCTAGTCCTGAACAAGTCTGCAAAGGAAATAACAAGGCCCAAGTTGGCTAAGTCTATCCTGGCCTTTATGAAAAAGCTGAATTTAATAGACATCTGGAGAAGGCAGAATCTGAGAGAAAGGGATTATTCCTTTACTTGAGACAACATGATTCCTACACCAGAATTGATCTATTTTTTGACATCAGTTGGAGAGTAGGATCATGGAGACCGAGTACACAGCTCGATGGCCTTCAGACCATTCATCCTTGACTCTGCCCATCAGAATGCCAGATAAGCAGGCCACGGTATACAGATGGCGCCTGAACTCATTGATGTTGGGAAAGCCAGAATTTTGTGGCTCTGTTAGAGATCAGATAGAATTGTTCTGTGAGATGAACTGTCTCTGTACTGACGATAATTTCCTAATATGGGACACAATGAAGGCTTATTTAATGGGCCAGATCATTGGATATACCAAAAGTATCAAAAAGGGCACATGAGGAGGTCAATAATTTGGAACAGGAAATAGCCCAATTGGAAAAAGATTATCAAGGAGCAAGTTCAGAAGAAAAATGCAGGAATTTAATGAATAAAATGCTCAAACATAATACACTAAAAACATATAAGACCAAAAAGTTGATCTTAATATCTAGACAACAGTATTAGGAGCTGAGGGAGAGGGCCCATAAAGTCTTGACTTGGCAGGTGAGGGTGGAAGTCTCAAGAGCAATCAATGCGATTCAAACGGGGGAAAGGGAAGATTTCACATAAACCAGAGGAAATAAACAAAACATTTAGAAAGTTATATAAAATAGATGATTTCTTGCTTACATTGGAACTACCAAATTTGGATCAGGACGATCGAGAGGGGCAGAATGCCCCCTTCTCTAGTGAGGAGATTGAAAAAATCTTGGGCTCATTGCAGGCTAACAAATCACCAGATGAGGATCGTTTCCTTGTGGAATTTTATAAAGTGTTCAAAGATCTCTTAATGCCCCTTCTTATGAAGGTAGTGGATTAGGCAGCAGAGATCCATACCCTCCCAGAGTTTCTCTCAAGAGCAATTAGCATGGTGATCCTGAAGGAAAATAGGGACCTATTCAACCCCTCCTCTTACAGGCCCATCTAGTTATTGAATGCAGATTATAAAAGTGTAGCAAAAGTATTGACCAATAGGTTGGCAATATATTTGCCAAAATTAACGAATCCAGATCAAGCTGGTTTTGTAGGAAAGAGGCAATCAGCTAACAACATAGCTATATTGCTTAATATAGTATATCTGGCACAGTCAGAGGTGGATCCAAGAGTGGCCGTAGCTCTGGATGCAGATGCAGATTGGAGTGGGACTTTTTGTTCCAAGGTACTGTAGAAATTTGTACTGGGACAAACATTTATTAATTGGGTTAGGACACTCTACTATAAACCCCAAGCTAAAATTATTACAAACAGGCAGATGTCTCCAGTGTTTTCATTGAGTAGGTCCAGTAGGCATCCAAAAAAATTACAAAAGTGGATCTTATGTCATGGGTATTAAGTTATTCTGGGTCAAAAGCATTTTGAGAGATATCCACTTCAATCCGGAAATGTACTTCTGGGGAACATTATGAATATATGTTTTAAACAATCCAAATACCAAATTTGTGAAGGTCGCCTTGGTGGTGGCCAGAAAATGTATACCAGTCACATGGAAGTCTGACTCCTAACTAAATATTACGTGATGGAATATGGAAATACAGAGTTCAATTCCCCTGGAGAAAATAATGTACAATTTAAGGACGAAATATGACACATTTATTAGAGTGTGGCCACCTTATCTGAAACACATAGGTACACAGATATAATTTCTCCCCTTTGGAATAAAGAAAATGAAATAATCCATCCCAGCAGGGAAATGATTTGGATCAAAGAAGTGGGATGTGGTGCAGACGAGGTGCTTTGGGGTTTTTTTTGTCCCTTATCCCCTTTTTATTTAAGTGCCTGGGGTTTCATTTCAGTTTTTTTCCCTTAGTTTTTTTGCAAGAGTCATTGACCTCAATGGGATTTGTGTTTTTGAACTTCTATAATTAACATTATTCTTGGTTATATTGAGGCATGGGGGGGGGGGGGGAAAGAGGTGGGGATGGGGGGGGGGGGGGGGGAACGGACTGTGTGTTATACATAACTGTTGAAAAAAAGTGTATTGTTGTCTAAATAAATATGTCTTTGAAAATCAAAAATAAAATATTCAACAAAAAAGACAATTTGGTTTAATATACAAAAGTGCCATAGGAATTTATCAGTTATGCAGGCATCCATGCAAAGTCAGGATTTGAACCTCATCCCTCCATCAGGGATGCCACAGATCAGGCAAATATCCAAACTTGATTTATTGCAAGAGGAGATTTACAGGGAATGCTGGTGAGTTGGTGGAGAAGAAGGTGAATGCAAAGAATTAGATATAAGAGCACTGGTGAGGCCTCACTTGGAGTACGGGGTACAGTTTTGTATTTAAGAAAGGTCGTTCTGGCATTGGAGAGAGTTCAGAGAAGATTCACAAGAATGATTCCCGTAATGAAGGGATTAGCAAATGAGGAACATTTAATGGCTCTGAGGCTGTACTACTTGGAATTCAGAAGAATGAGGGGAACCATCATAGAAGCATTTTGAATGTTGAAAGGCCTGGAGAGAATAGATGTGGCAAAGCTGGTTCCCGTGGGAGGGGAGTCAAGGACATGAGAGAGATTTTCAGTCTCTCATTGCTGCAGTCGAAGGTTCCCACCTGCTTCAAAAGGCACTGGCCTTCATTGTCTACAGCTCAGCCTTCAATATCATCCCACCCTCAGTACTGGTTTACAAGCTTTCCAAACCTGGACCTCTGCATCTCCCTCTGCAATTTCCTCGTCAAAAGACCACAGTCAGTTTGAATGAGAAGCAAGGTCTCCTCCTCATTGACAATCAACACAGGCACATCTCAACGATGCATGCTTAGCTCTTTACGCTATACACCCATGATTGTGTGGTTAGGCGGAAATCAAATGCCATCTACAAATTTGCTGATGACACCACAGTCGTTGGCAGAATCACCGGAGGCAATGATGATGCGTACAGGAGCAAGACAGATCAACAAGTTGAATGGTGTAACAACAACCACCTCAACATTAGCAAAACTAAGGATCTGATTGTGAACTTCGAGGGGAAAATCAGGAGAACATGAACCAGTCCTCATCGAGGAATGAGCAAAGTGGAAAGGGTTAATAACTTCAAAATCCTGGGTGTCAATATCTCTGAAGATCTGTCCTGGGGCCTCCATGTCGATGCAATCACAGAGAAGGCTCGCCAGCGGCTGTACTTCGTGTGGAGTTTGTGGAGTTTTCAATGTTACCAAATATTTTGGCAAATTTCTACAGGAGAGCATTCTGACTAATTGCATCACTGTATTGAATGGAGGTGCTAATACATAGGACAGAAAAAGATCACAGAGAGTTGGGAACTCGGCCAGTGCAATCATGGGCATCAGTCTTCACTCCATCGAGAACATCTATAAAAGGTGGTCTCTTAAGAAAGCAGCCTCTATCCTTAAGGACTCCCACCACACAGATAATGCCATCTTCACACTGCTACCGTCGGGAAGGAGGTACAGGAACCTGAGGATGAACACCCAGTGGCATAAAAACAACTTTTCCCCTCCACCATCAGATTTCTGAACGGACAATGATCCATAGGACACTACTTCATTTTCTCTTCTTTTTGCACGTATTTATTTGTTTATTTTTATAAGTAATTTATAGGTTTAATATTTGCACCTGTAATGAACAAATTTTGTGACATGTTCATGACAATAAATTCAGGTTCTGACAACTTTAGGATTGAAGGATGTCCATTTAAAACAGAGATGCGGAGGAATTTCTTTCACCAGAGAATGCTGTACCTCTTGAATTTGCTACAATGAGCAGTTGTGGAAGCCAAGTTGTTGGGTGTATTTAAGGCAGAAATTAATAGGTATCTTAATAGTCAGGGTCTCAGAGGTTATGGGGAGAAGATTGGGGAGTGGGGATGAGTGGGAGGATGGAGTAGGGAGATTGTTTCCACTTTTAGGCAAGTCTAGAACGAGAGGACACAGCTCAGGGTGTACATTTAGACAGTGATGAGGAGAAACTACTTCTCCCAGAGTGGTGAATGTGGACTTCTCAGCCCAGGGAAGCTGCCCAATTGAATATATTGATAGACTTTTGCATAGTAGGGAAATTATGGGTTATGGGAAACACCGGGTAAGTGGACCTGACTCCACAGCTGTAATCTCATTGAACGGTGGAACAGGCTCATCGGGCCAGATGGACGACTTCTGCTCCTACTTCCTTATATCTTTGTCACAAGCCAACACTAACCCACCAGTAAATTAGAACAAGCCATAGGGAATAAAGTAAACCCACCATTAAATCACTAAAATGTCTCCCAGGCCTCAGTTAGATTCCAAGAAATGTGACTGATAATCTATAATTAAATCATCTTGGAAATATGGAACAAACCGTGTATCGACCACCAAGGAATCATCAGAAAATCCATCATGTTACCCTCATTGCAGAAACCTGTGCTTGTAGCAGACTGTGGTTCAAGGGGCAATCTGAGGTTTGGAATGATATGCGAGATTGCTCCTTGTGTCGATGAGGGTGACTGTGGGTATGTCCGGCCTGTCGCTTCCACTGAACAGACAGCCACCCAAACTCTGCTGCCCTTAATCTGGAACAGTGTGGCAGGAGTGAACCTTCACAGGAAAGCCAGCTCCTGGCTACTTAGCAAGGCATTCTTGGATTAATTAAAGGTTCCATTCATGAGCACTGTCCACAAACCAATTTCTCCTTTAGCTACCCATACTGTCTCACTCTGCATACACTTCCTGCAGAACACAGAACAGTGTAACACAGCAACAGGCCCTTTGGCCCATGTGTCTATGATATCCAAATTAATAAAGCTCTGCTGCTTGCACCTGATCCATATCCCTCCATCCTCTCATGTCCCTATCTGTCTATCTCGGAGCCTCTTAGACAGCATCCACTACTACTCCTCGCAGCCCATTGCAGGTTTCCACCACTCTCTATGTAAAATATTTACCCAGCACATCTCCCTTAAATTGCCCTCATTGAGTATGGCTGTTTACTTGGGGCCATTTTTATCCTGGGAAAAATATTTTGACTGCTACCCTATAAATATCTCTTAATAATTCTATATCAGCTCTCTCCTCAGCCTTCGACATTCCAAAGAAAACAGCCCAAGTTTGTCCAACGTATCTCCATAACTCAACCCGTCTAATCCAGACAACATTCTGGTGAATCTCCCTGCGTTTTCCTTTATCCCTCCCTGGGTCACCGATCATCCACTGGCCCCTGTCCAACACCCCTCCCCCAACCCTGAGCTTGTGACACTATCTTCCATCTACTCACAGTCCTAATGAGGGGCATTGGCCTGAAACGTCAACCACTGCTTTTCTCCACAGAGGCTGCTCGGCCTGCTGAGTTCATCCAGCCCATTGTGTGCTGCTCCAGATTCCAGCATCTGCAGTCTCTCCTATGGCTCTCAGTAAACCCCTTCTGCACCCTTTCCAAAGCCTTCATGTCCTGCAATTTGGATGCACACAAAACTCCACATGCTGCCTGACCAAAGTTTGACATGGCTGCAATGTGACCTCTGTGCTTTGAAACTCGATGCCCCACCCAATGAAGTTAAGCCTATCATTCCCCTTCTTTACCATCTTATCTACCAGCTCAGATATCTGATCATATTTATTCATAAAGATTCACCATTTGCATGTGCAAAAGAGTCCACCCCTTGAGTCAGTGAGTATCGTGGATTCATCTCCAGCATACCCGCAGTCTCTGCAGCCGCACAGACTCCCATTCAATCCATCGGCAACCCGAACTCCAGATCCAGACTTCCAATACGATCAGGAAGCCTTCAGCACCCAGGGCACTTAAGTTCTTCTTTCCTTCAGCACTCTCTTGAACCCTGGTTCCGATACATGGTTCTCATAAGCCAGTCTTCTCCAGCAGCCTGAAGTCTGGTGTGAATCTTTGACCTCAAGTTGCCAGCATCCTGCAGCCTGTATGGGTTCCTCACCAACGGTTTGCTGCAGAACCCCTCACTGGTAAACCAGTGTGGTCACCATCCTTGAGCAATCTCCTCTGCTTCTCCTTCTCAAAAGGGTGTGTACTGTAAGGTAAAACATCATGAGATGGGAATGTGTAGGGAGTTACCCTGTACAAGGCTGTAACAAGAAGGGGAGGTGTCCTTGTACTCCTGTTAGGTAAAACATCATGAGATGGGAATGTACGGGGCAGTAACAAGATGTGAATGCATCCTTGTACTTACAAGATAAGAGAGACATTGATGGATTGAGAGGCAGGAAGCTAGCAGGGAAAGGATAGCAACAGTTTTAGTCATTGGACAAGTAATGATATGATGATGTTCTAAGCACATATCCAAGGGTATAAAAAATCACCATTTTGCTGATAACGGCAGAATGCATTCTCCGACTAACCTGGTTGGTCGCAAGTGTTAATAAAGAACAAAGAACCCTGATTTCGACTCAGCCTGGTGTTTGTCTCACTCATTCATGAACAAAGCAGACCTAACAGTACTCTCCCCAGTCCACTGCTCCTGCAGAGTCTGCAACCCTCGAGGCCACCGTTGAACACATATGCAGCCATCTTGGGCACAGACCCCAAAGTTGAAGGATTTTAAATAAAACACTGTCTGCTCCTTTAACAGCCCATTTAAAGGCAATTGTCAGTAGCACTGAGTGGTAGGACCCCATGAAGCTGCATTGTGCCTCCTCGACCCGCTCTCCCTGGGTCCGAATCAACCACGGCACTGCAGTTACAGCAGCTCCGGCAGCAGTGCCATTTTCTTTTGTGTGGCCATTTTCAAGAAGGTACGATCCTCAACCCCCAGATTCTTCTTCAATACTTAGCCTTGGTATTAACTACACATTTTACCTCCTGAAGTGCAACACCTCACACTTGTCCAGATTAAACACTATCTGCCATTTCTCTGCCCACATCTGTACCAAAATTGTGGCGCAGGTACAGCCTGCAGCGGCTATGCTGGACTACAGTTGCTGAAGGAACTCAAGCTGGTGCCATGCACAACTTTTGATTTGATGAAGTTAGACTTTGGATCACAGTGAGTTGAGCTTTGCAAGTGGGAAGCGCTGAACAGGAGCTGTCCTGAGCTGATGCTGTGAAGCTGCGGAGAACCCATCCACTGAAGAAAGGAGCTTCAGGGGCAGCCTAGAGGAGGAGGTTGAGCCGCTTTGCATCATTGTGGGTTTGTGGCTTTTCGGACTCTTCGGGTCAATGTTGGGGATGTCTGCTGCCAGGGATGAGAGGAGAGGATAAAGCGGCGGAGTCGGGTTGTGGCGTCCAGTTGCAACTGGAGCTGCAGAGCCATGCCAGGTCGGAGATCTAGAGATGCCTTGCCCTGGACTTTGTGGCAGACAGCACCAGAGCTTTTGGGAGCTCCATGAACTATGACTGTGCAGTAGTCTGTTTTCCCTAAACACTGGTGGACTTTTAACATCTTGACCTGGAAAGGCTGGTAACCTGACCTGGGAAGGATGCGTGACTAGCAGCTCGCAGCAGCCCCTTAGAATCAGAGAATGTTCTTCTCCATTTGAACTGGCAGATACTTTTAACATCTAGTTGGCAACCAGTCTTTACTTGTGTCATTGTCTAATCTCTGAAAAATTAATTGAATGTAGTACTGTTTTGTCAACCAGCTTTTGTAAACTCACTGTGGTCTCCAGAACATTATCTCATTTTAATTCCGTGGCACTACTTTGCAGTAGGGTGTTAAAGCATCAATAAAACGCTACCTGACCTGACCTGACCTGAAACCAGGCACCACACTACTCGCTGCATAAAAAACTGAACCCCTAACATCTCCCCTAAACTTTCATCCTGTCACCTTGTACATAGAGTATGTTTGCTACTCTCACCCCAGGAAATAGGTGCTGGCTACCTATGCCTCTCGTAATCTTGTAGGCAAATATATACTGAATCCATTTATCAGTAATAATCACAAACAATATATTTTTATTGCTGCCAGCTTGAAAATTTATTCAAAAGATGTGGAAGAACTTGTGTAAGTTGGATTTATTCCGTAACTGATTATCTCCTTCCACTGTAAGGATTTCCTGATTCTGCTGCCAGAACGGCATTGCTGACTGGTTAAGCAACACCCCCAAAAAAACGGGTTTTAGGTGAAGGAGAGAATTTAAAGGCAAGTTTTACCACTCTGTGGGTGGTGCTTATCTGGCACGAAGTTCCATGTGCCAAACCATGCATAAGCTTGTCTGCCTTTCCTACAATACCCCTTCTATTGAAATAGATGTAACTGAACATTATTCCCCCCACGGACTACCCTTTAATTCCTGTCTTTGTATGCAGGTTTAACATCATCTTTTGCCTCCTCCATTCTGCTATTTGCTCTGGCATTCTGGTTCCCATCCCCCCGCAAATCTAATTTAAACCCTTCATAACAGCACTAGCAAACCTTCCTGCAAGGATGTTAGTCTCCCTCCAGATCAAATGCAAGCCCTGCCAAAGGAGCAGGTCCCACCTTCCCTGGAAGAGAGCCCTCCCTTCTGCACCATCTCTCTAGCCACACGTTAAGCTGCAATATCCTCCTGTATCTGGCCTCACTGAGGATAGACATCAGGGTTACCATGAACACAATGGGTGAATGGCTTGTTTTGATGCTGTACAGTTCTTGGACTCAGCACAACTTAATTGAACATACTCATGGCAAGAGTTACCGAGATTGGTCAGAGGTGGGTTTTTAGGAGAATTAACTCCCATCTTTGTAATCACTCCCTGCTCTATAATTACTTCAGATCTTTCCATTCTTGAGATTCTGGCCAGTCCTATTACTGCACCAGCAACCCAAGTTTGAATCCGACGCTGTCTGTAAGGAGTTTATACGTTCTTCCCGGGTCTGTGTGGGTTCCCTCCAAGTGTTCCAGTTTTCTCACACATTTCAAAATGTACTGGGGTTGTAGGTTAATTGGGGTATTTGGGCGGCATGGGCTCGTGGGCCGGAAGGGCATTCACCTCCCAGGGCACAGAGCTCACTAATTCTCTCCCACAAGCTCCCTCACTCTATTCTTCTCTTAAAAACCCTCCTCTGACCAACCTCTAAGACCCACATTCAACCCAGAGATTCTTTTTCCTGTGGGCCAGGCAAAATTTCTACTTATTGGTAACTACAAACTGTACTCAAGACAAGATAGGTGTACAAAAGAGAGAAATGTAACTAAAGAAAGAAATGTGAACAAATTGACTGAGTAATACAGCTGTTGCAAAAAAAAATCAGAAATAAATAATATGCAGAATACGAGACCATAAATGAGCCTTTCGTTGAGTCTATTGTTTCAGAGTCTGATGGTGGAGGGTTAGTAACTTTCTGAACTGGTGGTGTGAGTCCTAATGGCAGCAGCAAGAACAGAACATATCCTTAGTAGTGGATCTTTGATGATTACTGCTGCTCTCTGACAGCAGCGAGGAACCCTAATGTTCCGTAGGTGAAGATTCTCAATCTTCTTCCCACTCACATCCCACCTTAAGTGATCCCTCTGCCATTGGTGCTCTGTGATGAGTCAGGGATCGCTTAAGGTGGGATGTGGGTGGAAGGGAAAAGTTTGAAAACCACTGTTTTAATCATCCCTCATGGACTCGTTATGTGCACGGTTTCAGAACTCCAAAGGAAATGGGCCAATGACCATTTTTCTCAAGCAAAATATTTCAGGAACAATTAGGTCTAGAGCAGTGATTCTCAACCTTCCCTTCCCACCCACATCCCACCTTAAGCAATCCCTTACTAACCATAAAGCACTTACAGTATAGGGAATACTTAAAGTGGCACGTGAGTGGAAAGAAAAGAGTTGAGAACCACTGGTTTAGAGGGACATGGGCCAAACACTAGCAAACTGGAAGAGCTCGGGTGGGCAGCTTAGACAACATGGACAAGTTGATCGAAAGGGCCTCTTTCTGTGCTAAGAACATAAAAATATGAACAAGAATTGGCCATTTGGCCCATCAAGCCTGCTCCACATTTCAATAAGTTCAAGGCTGATCTGATAGGCTCATCTCCACCTACATGCCTTTTCCCCCATATCCCTTAATTCCCCTACTATGTAAAAATCTATCCAACTTTGCCTTAAATATACTCACCTCCACTGCTTCAATGGGCAGCGAATTCCACAGATTCACCTCTCTCCAAGAATAGCAGTTCCTCCTCATAACCATATAACCGTTTCTCCATCCTAAATATATTACCTGGAATTCTGAGGTTATGTCCCCTAGTTTTAGTCTCTCCTCCAAGTGCAAGCAACTTACCTACCTTCATCTTATCTATGCCTTTCATAATTGTATACGTTTCTAGAAGATCCCATTCATCTGAATTCTACCATACTGTCTGAAATGACAAGTTCTCCTCATGGGCTAACTTCCTCATCCCTGGAACCAAACTGATGAACCTCCTCTACACTGCCTCCAAAGCTAGTATATCCTTCCTCAAGTAAGGAGTCCAGAACTGCACACAGAACTCCAGATGCAGCCTCACCAGTGCCTTGTACAATTGCAGCATAACCTCCCTGCTCCTAACTTCAATCCCTCTAGCATGAAGGCCTTCCTGATAGCCCACTGCAGAATTCAATGATTCCATGACTTGAAGGAACAGGATAAGTGTTAATAACAGGATAAAGGATCATTTTTACCACAATAGATCTTTGAATTTAAAATATATGAGCTAATTTTTTGGTTAAAAATATCAGCCAGCTATAGAGACGGTGAACTGACAAACAATATTCATTGAAATACTATG
Organism: Narcine bancroftii; assembly: GCF_036971445.1. Lineage (NCBI taxonomy): Eukaryota > Metazoa > Chordata > Chondrichthyes > Torpediniformes > Narcinidae > Narcine > Narcine bancroftii. Next base: position 371,351,818 of record NC_091470.1, read on the forward strand.
ACTGTTGATGGTTATCACAAGAAAAGCACACCCAATGTTCACAGGATACACAAAGGAAAAATATTTCCAGCTAATCATGTCATCACGCAGAGCCAACACCACGGCCAACTAATTTGTAAAAACATTTCCGCTGGGTTCATCCAATAGAAAACAACTTCCCCGGTACCCTCATTTACTGTACAGAAACTCTTTTTGTTTACAGAAAACACAGGGGGATCTGTCAGCAGGAATTCTGTGAACCATAGAACTCTACAGCACAGTGACAGGCCCTTCAGCCCATCTCATCAGTGGCAAACTTATTTTGCCGATTCCCATTGACCTGCACACAGTCCATAGCCCTCCATACCCCTCTCATCCATGCACCTATCTAATCATCTCTTAAATGTCAAAATAGAGCCAGCATTCACTACTTCAGCTGGCAGTTTCTTCTACATTCCCACTACTCTCTGCTTGAAGAAGTTCCCCTGATATTCCCATTAAAACGTTTTCCCTTTCACCCATGTCCTCTGGTTTGTATCTCACCTAACTTCAGTGGATAAAAACCTATTTGTATTTCCTTTCCTCTATCATTCATAATTTTAAACAAATCTCTCCTCATTCTTGTATGCTCCAAGGAATAAAGTCCTTGTAACTCAGTTTTTCATTTCGGTTTGGAAAAATGGAACGTAGAAATTCATAGCTGTATACCTCTTGACAAGATTACATATAACTTAAGAATTAAATATTTTTTAAAATTTGGCACCCATATTGCAGGCATAAATGGCTTTCCCTAAACGTAGTGAAACTTTATGAACTCCTTGGAAATAATCAAACAAGTAAAATTGAAATAGGTTAGAATCGAGTAAAAGGCAACCAGGTCTGCTTCTTTTTTCTTTCTTTACTAATTGCTCTCTTTTTCTTTCCTCCTTTTTTTTCTCTATCCTTATTGGGGTTATTATTTGGGGGGAGGGGGTTGGTGGGATTTTTATTCTTTTTTGGGGGGATTTTATAAAACCATCATGTATAAAGGATTTGATATGATTATATGATGATTATATTTTGTATTTTGACATGAATACATGTATGGAAAATTTAAATAAAATATTAGAAAATAACTGTAACTCAAGTTGTTCAAGTCCCAGCAGCATACTTGTAAATCTTCTCTTCATTCTTTCAATACTCCAGATTTGGCCTCACTGATGTCATAGACAACTGCACCAATGAGAAAAAAATAGTAAAATAAATGGGTGGGTCTGTGAGTTGGAGGTGGAGATTACAGTTGAACCTGTTGCTGAGGAAGGGCATGGGAGAATATTCCAACAATGAGAAGCTGGAGGGACTCAGTAGGGGTGGGCAGCTTCCATGGGTAGAAATGGTCAGTCAACATTTCAGGTCGGTTACCCTTTATCAAGACCAAGATAAAAATGAGGTGATATTACATGTATTTTTTCTTGGAAGGGAAAAGTTCGGTAGTTTCAAAAAATAGCATGTCTGGACATAGGCTGAATGGAAAAATAAACTTTATTGAAATACACATCGTGGAGTGGGAGCGCAGCATAATGGCATGAGGGAAGGAGGTGGAGCTGAACTCTCCTGGGAGAATAATATCAAAACTCAAATTTATAAAACTTTTCAAAAAACAACGTTCAACAAAGACCTCTGGAACCTACCTACATCGTAGATATGGCATTTAGAGCAAAGAAGACAGCTAAGAATAAGAAAAATGTGAGTAAAGAACTACAGCAAGTGGAGAAAATGCAGCCTACCTTGACGAAGGAGCCTGGGTCTCAGGCTCTGTTCTCTCCGCCAACGATATGAGCGAGGAAGGCTTTTTTAACCCAGTAACAGCGCTACCCCTCTGGGGAACCGGAGAAGATGGCGTGGAAACCTTGCATCTTTCTCCAGAGGAGTTTCAAAAGGTAGTGTGCATGCCCAAAGGAGTGTAACAGCACTTGTGTGAAGAAGACGAAAATGCTGCTGAATGGAAGCTAGACCCTGCTGCCTCCAAGTTACTCTACGTTCCAGGTTACTCCACGTTCCATTTTTCCAAACTGAAATGAAAAACTGAGTTGCAGTTAAATAGATAAGGACTTTATTCCCTGGAGCATACAAGAATGAGGAGAGATTTGTTGGAGGTGTATAAAATTATGAATGATATAGGAAAGGAAATACAAATAGGTTTTTATCCACTGAAGTTAGGTGAGATACAAGGGTGAAAGGGAAAAAGTTTTAATGGGAATATCGGGGGTACTTCTTCAAGTGGGAATGTAGAAGAAGTTGCCAGCTGAAGTAGTGAATGTTGGCTCTATTTTGACATTTAAGAGATGATTAGATAGGTACATGGATGGGAGGGGCATGGAGGGCTATGGACTGTGTGCAAGTCAATGGGAATCCAGCTGTCAGAAGTAAGGTACTGTAGCCTGAGATCAAAAAGCTGTCAGAAACGTCTGTCTTTACTGCAGACAGTGACCAAGAGGTTAAATGAGACCTCAGATGAAGATGACGAGGATGACAAAGAGATTACAGGGGTTTTCCAGAAGTTAAAGGTCAAGATTTGGCTATGCAGGATATACCTCATTAATGATGAGTCAATTTAAGAATTTAAGAGAAGATATAAAGAACATTAGAGTAACATGGTGAAATATTCTGCAGGTCAATAAAATTAAAGGAAAAGTGCAGGGAGTTGATCTGGAAATGCAGATGGTTAAAAATTATATGGGAATTTGTATAGGTAAAATTGAGAAGATTGAAAATTCAGAAACTTCCTGGGAAATGCAGAAGGAGATGATGAAAAAGATGGACATATTAGAAAATCACAGTAGACGAAATAATGTGAAGATTGTTGGTCTTAAAGAAGATACTGAAGGTAATGAAGACCCTGTAAAATTTTTCCAAAAATGGATTCCTAGAGTTTTAGGAGAAGAAAATTTTCCAAATGGAATTGAATTGAAGAGGGGCTCATAGAGCCTTAAGGAGAAAACCACAGTGACATGAGCAAATTGGTTAAATGTTTACATTATCCAGATAAAGAAAAAATATTAAGAATAGTGGTCCAAAGAGCGAAAGAAAATAATGGACCTATGATTATTGAGCGAAATAAAATTTTCTTTTTTGCAGATTTGAGTAAGGCAAAGAAAATAATTTAATTCAGTGAAGGTGATTCTTTGTCTATTTTTAGACATTTGTTATGGGCCCAAAGGACCCAAAATCCAGCAGCAATAGAAATTCACTAAGACAAATGGTTACTTAAACAAAAGTAACTTATAATGTTCTTTAAACATAAAAACAGGATCAAACTTTAGCTTATTACTATTAACTATCCTAACTTAACCCCCTTCTAATTCTAAGTGCATGTGTGTGTAATGTGTGTATATGTTCAGGAAAGTTATTTGATTCACAGTCCAATCTCACTTCTCACTCCTCTAAGTTCACTGGTATCAAGCAATTCTTCTACTGTGCACAGAATTTAACATTTATGAATTTTCACCAAACTCTGGTGCTTAAAGGTAATTGGTTACTGCTCAGGAAGGTCTTGTTGGTTTCAGAGAGAGATTCATTGCTCATTGGACACACACACAAACTGATTTACTTCCATCAGTCACTTCAGTGTCTTGCCAAAGAAACTTCCTCCATCAGGGTTTTCCAAATGATAACCTCTTCTTCCAGGTCACCACAGAGTTCCTCTTGTTTCCCTTATTTCAGGTGAAATACTCTAGCCAGCCATTTCTTCTTGTAAGGACCACAGGGTTTTCAACAGGCTGAACTCCGAGCTCACAAGCCATCTTCCAAAATGGGGTTTTCCACAAGCTTCCAAAAGCCACTGCAGAAATCAGTTCTCTCTCTCTCCCTCTCTCTCTATTAGAGAAAATCTGTTTGGTCTTTTCTCTCTCTTTGCTTGCAAAACCATATGACCTTCTTGTCGGGCTCCAGACCCAGTCTTTGAAATATCTTATCAGCCTCTGGGTGTGGACTGTTTCATTTGCACTTGCTTTTGAAGTTCCTTAGCAAAGCATTTCCAAAATAGTTTATATTGTCTTTACAAAGGCTCTCAGTGCCTCAATGTCTCACTTTTAGCAAAGCTCTTGGATTTTAAATGAGATAAGTTTTGTGAAGTGCTTGTTTTTTTTGTGACCTACACTAAACCCCCACAATCTATCTCCTTTAAAAACATATTTATATATAATATACCCGTCACACATCCAGCTACATTAAAAGTATTTTTGGAGAACAGTTGACCTAGATTCTTTGTGCAAGACCGTTTGCAGATTCACTTCCTCCAATTAAGGAAGATCATCAAGTGAGAGCGGAAAGTTCCTCAACAAGAACAAAAAAGGGAAATGTTGCAAATACAGCTTACACCAAAGAGAGTCATGCCAATGCAATCTCTACATAATCAACATAAGTTACAGAGAGGTCCAGAGGACCAGAGTGAAACAATTATAATTGATGATGCTCAAGTAAATGCTGAACTGGAGGCAGTGGAAGACCTTTTCCATGAACTTTGTAATTTTTTTCCTTGGGGAGCAGATGTTTTCTTTCTTTCCATAATCATTATGAGCCATATTGTAGCAAGAGCCACAACCAGCATAGTAGAGGGGATTAGTGCTGTTCTTTTTTTATACAGGATTTTTGGGAGGTTTATTTTTTTCATTTGGAAGTAATTGTAATTTTTGAAATGTTACTTTTCAATTTCTCTTTTTTCTTTATCATTTTGCTTTGGGACAGAGATGAACACAGGAGTCGGTTTGATTTGATGGAAGAGACCTGGGAGAACAGGACTGAAAGAGAGTTGGAATTAAGATTATGGCTGGGAATAATACATTAAATTTTCTTAGTTTTAATGTTAATGGGGTGAACAGTGAAATTAAAAGGAGAAAAGTATTAGCATATATGAAAAAATGAAGATAGATATTGCAATTTGCAAGAGACACATTTAACTGAGAAAGAACATTTAAAATTAAAAAGGGAATAGGTTGGTCAAGTGGCAGCTTCATCTTTTAATTCTAAAACAAGAGGAGTAGCATTTAAAAAATGTTACCAGTGAAAATTCAACATGGAATACTGTGTGCACTTTTGGGCCCCCTATCTTTGAAAGGATGTGATGTTGTTGAAGAGGGTGTAGAGGAGAAGGAAATGGAGATGCTGCAGAGACACTTAGATAAATTAGGATAATGGACAAACAAAAAAAACAAACTTGTACCATGTTAGAAAGGGTTCAATTGTACGCTTTAGTAGAAGGAAGAAAAGGGCATTATTACTTAGATGGGGAGAAAATTAAATATTTGGAGGTGCAAAGGGACTTGGGAGTTCTGGTGCAGGATCCCCTAAAAATTAACCTTCAGGTTGAGTTGGTGATGAAGAAGGTCAATGCAACGTTGGCATTCATATCTAGAGGAATAGGATACAAGAGCAGGGATGTGATGTTGAGGCTTTATAAGACACTGGTGTGGCCTCACTTGGAGCACAGGGTACAGTTTGGACTCCTGACTTAAGAAAGGATGTCCTGGCATTGGAGAGGGCTCAGAGAAGATTCACAAGAACGATTGCTAGAATGAAGGAACGTTTAATGGTTCTTGGACTGTACTCCTTGGAGTTCAGAAGAATGAAGGGGGACTTCATAGAAGTATTTTGAATGTTGAAAGACCTGGGCAGAGTAGTCGTGGCAAAGTTGTTTCCCACAGCAGAGGAGTCAAGGTCAAGGGGGCACAACTTCAAGATTGAAGGGTGTCCATTTAAAACAGAGATGGGGAGGAATTTCTTCAGCCAGAGAGCAGGAAACTTTGGAATTTCCTACCACAGGCGGCTGTGGAGGCCAGGTCCTTGGGTGTATTTAAGGCAGTGATTGATAAGGATCTGAATAGTCAGGTTATCAAAGGTTATGGAGAGAAGGCAGAGGAGTGGGGCTGAGTAGGAGAAGGGATCAGCTCATGATGGAATAGTGGAGCAGACTTGATGAGCCTGAATTATCTTAAGGTATTACTCAATGCCCCACCCAATGAAGGAAAGTATATCAGCCGCATTCTTTACCGCCCTATCTGCGTGTGTGGTGACTTTCATGGCTCTGTGGACCTGAACATCTGAATTCCTCTGCACATCAATGCACTGAAGAGTCCTGCCATTGACTGCATACATTCCCTTTACATTTGACCTCCCAAAATGCAACACCTCACACTTGTCCAGATTAAACATCTGCCATGTCTGCCTGTAGTATCCTGTTGGAAATATGGACAGAGAAAAGGCACATGGAGTTTAATCCAAAAAGCATGATATATTGTGAAGCCACAGGTAAAAGGAAGGTATCCAGTGAGGACTGAGAGTACAAAAGGTCCTGAGGAACATTAATGTACAGAGGGATTCTGGGGTGCAGTGCTGAGCTTCCTGAAAGTGGCCACACAAGTGGATCAGGTGATAAAGAAGGTGTACAATATCAAATTTTACAGTTCAATTTACTGCCAGAGTACATACATGACTTCACATACAACCCTGAGATTCTTTTACCTGAGGTCCAGGAAGAATTTCTAATTACCTGTAATTGTAAAATGTACTCAAAAAGAAAAAAATGCAAATAAAGGAAAGAAATTTAAACAAATTGTCTATGTAAACACAGAAATAAATGAGTCTCTGATTGAATTTGTCTAGGACAAGAGGCCACAATTTCAAGATAAAACGGCATCAATTTAAAACAGAAATGCAGAGAAATTTCTTTAGCCAAAGGGCATTGAGTCTGTAGGCAATTTCAGATCGGGCCTCTGCCTGGAGACCAGCTACAGGGAGGATCCAAAATCTTGAACTTACCATTCTGACTGCAGCCCAAAAAGACTGCTGCAGTGTCCCATTCAAAGGAGAGGTGCCTCATAGCACCCTCTGCGTCCCCGTGAAGGTGGACCACCTGGTGCTGTTGCGCCACCTGTCATAAATACGCAGAACAATGGCCATTTTCCCTACCCACAATCCCCCACACAGCTGAAACCATTCTATGGTTCCCAGAACAATTCCAGCTGCATGGGGGATTAGGGTCGGGAATACACCCATTGGTCTGCCACGTTTTGAGCCACAGAGAGCAGCCCTGAAGCGGCCCGGAGTGACTGTCCCAGCCCACACCAGCCGCCCCCTGATGGCCCCCGCTGCCCCAATGGTCCCTGCTGCCCTGAATGCTCCCGCTGCCCCGCCAGTCCCCGTTGCCCCAACTGCCCAAATTGCACCTGGTGCCCCAATGGTCCCCGCTGCCCCAACTGCTCCCACTGCCCCACCAGTCCCTGCTACCCCTACTGCTCCCGCTGCCCCAACAGTCCCAACTGCCCCACCGGACCCCACTGATAGCTCCCGCTGCCCCAACTGACAGCCCCTACTGCCCCAAGGCCTCTCCACCACCTTTGACTTGGAGGTAGAGGAATGAGTGGGGAGATTGGTCGCAGGCTGATGGTATCATCAGCACGTCCCCAAACAGCTGCCTAGTGCAGCTGCCAATTCAGATCGATCGGCGGAGGGCTGTACTGCGGAGATTATCCCTCTCGCAGAGGGTTGGATTCTGCGTCTCGGAGACCGCCTCCGCACATGCAGAGGTAGGTCATTATGTGTTTTGGTGGAATTTCTCTTGCCTTTACATCCTGACTTTTGGGCTACCTGAAATGGCCTTGTGGAGCCTGTTGCCACAGGCAGCAGTGGAAGCTAAGTCTTTGGGTGTGTTAGACAGAAATTGACAGGTGATTAGTCAGGTTATGGGGAGTGGGGCTGAGTGATAAGGATCAGCTCATGACTAAATGGCAGAGCAGACCTCACAGGCCAATTGGCCTACACCTGCTCTTATATCTTGTGATCTTGTTGAGGAGTCTGATGGTAGCAGTTATTCCTGTACCTGGTGGTGCAGGTCTTGTGACGCCTATACTTGTTTCCTGATGGCAGCAGCAAGAACAGAGCATGTGCTGGGTGATGTGGATCCTTGATGATTGCTGCTGCTCTCCAATGGCAGCGTTCAATGAAGATGTTCTGGATGGTGGAGGTTTTGCCTGTGACTGGGCTGTATCTACTACAATATGCTAGGCTTTCTGCTCAGAGGTATTGGTGCCCCCCCCCCCCCCCCCATACCAGGCTGTGGTGCAGCCTGTCAGCACACTTTCCACTGCGATCTGTAGAAGTTTTCCAAGGTTTCTGATGTCATACCATGAGGTGTAGAATTCAAAGTTATGAAGTCATATTACAGCTGAATAAAACTTTGGTTAGGCCACGTATGAAGTATTGTGTGTAGTACAGGTTGCCACGTTATAGGAAGGATATGGAGACTTTGGAAAGGGTGCAGAACTATCAGTTTTGACTGATCATTTCCCCCCACACATGATGCCTTACCCATTGAGTCCTTGCAGCAACTGGAGGAATTCTGCAGATTTAGAGATGTTGCCGAGATTAGAGGAAATGAGCTATGGGGAGAGCTTGGACAAACTTGAATTGTTTTTTCTGGAGCATCAGAGGCTGAGGCAGAGACCTAATAGAGGTTTATAAAATGACATGAGCATAGATTGTGAGGGACAATCAAAATCTTTTCCCCAGGTTGGAAATGTGACCAGACTGTCACAGGGCACCAGAGAGCATCCCCTATTGAGAAGAAGCAGAGGAGACAACACTACAGACATGGACCAGCATGGAGCTCAGTGGCTGAAGGACTCACACAGGCCGCGAGCAACTTGTGGGCGAGGGATCTGCATGGACTGCTGGAGACTGGCTTATGGGAACCAGGTATCGGAGTTAGGATATGAGAAGGTGATGAAGGCAAGAAGGGCTCCCAAAGGGCCTTGGGTGCTGATTGTGTCGGAGTTTTAGATCTGGAGCTTGGGTTACCAATGAATCGAACAGGAGTCTTTGCAGCTGCAGAGGCGGCGGGTGCGCTGGAGGCAAATCCATGTGCACTCAGTGACTCTGAAGGAATTGTTAATTGTTTCTCTTTTTCTTGTATGTAAGGGCTGTCAGGCAATGCTCTATGCCTGCTTTAAGGCAGGCAAAAGATTATTTCATCTAATATTATGTTCTGCACTATTGCATGACAATAAAGGAATCTTGAACCTCTTGAATTAACATGTACCTAAGCAAGGGGACTGGACCCACTGTAATTCACCTATTGTTTACAATCGCTCCACAGAGGACACAATATCACTGGCCCTCCACTCAGCTCTGGTTCACCTCAAAAACAGCAATTCACATATATGGCTACTCTTCATCGACTACAGTTCAGCCTTCATCACCATCATTCCCTCAATGCAGGTCAACTAGCTCCAAACCCGAAGCCCCTGCTCCCCACTCTGCATCCAGATCCTCGACTTCCTCATTGGAAGACCACAGTCAGTATGAAATTGAAGCAACGTCTCCTCCTCACTGAATATCAACACTGCGCACCTCAAGGATGCGTGCTTAGCCCACTGCTCTACTCATTATACACCCGTGACTGTGTGGCCAGGCACAATTCCAATGCTATCCACAAATTTGCCGTTGACAAGAAGGTTATTGGCAGAATCACATACGGCAGTGATGATCAGCTCGTTAGGTGATTTCCACAACGACCTTACACTCATGAACAAAACCAAGATGATTTGTGCTCTTCAGGAGGAAGTCAGGAGAACATGATCCAGTCCTCATCGAGGGTTCAGCAGTGGAGAGGGTTAAGAACTTCAAATCCTGGGTGTCAACATCTCGAGGATCTGTCAAGGAGCCTCCACGTCGATGCAATCACGAAGAAGGCCCGCCAGCGGCTAGACTTTGTGAGATGTTTGAGGAGATTCGGTACGTCACCGAAGACTCTGTATCGTGGAGAGCAGCACTGTCTGGCGAGGAGGCGCCAACTCTCAGGACATGAATAAACTCCAGAGGGTCAACTCGGCCTCCGCCATCACGGGCCCCAGACTTCACTCCATCGAGGACGTCGACATGAGGCGGGGTCTTTCAAAGCAGCCTCCCTCCTCAGAGACCCCCACCCCCCAGCCAGGGCCCTCTTCACTCTGCTACCATCAGGACAAGGGTCCAGGAGCTTGAAGACCAGGATCCAGCGACACAAGACGGCTCTTCCCCTCCGCCATCAGATTTCTGGAGGATAAGTCGACCCTTCATGGATTATTTGTCTCTTTACTCTGTGAAGCTGCCGCAAATCAACAAATTTCCAGACTTTTCCATGACAATAAATCCTGGTTAGAGGGCCCTTGGTCTGAAGGGGCTGGTGGAGGGGGCCACGTGGTGAATAGCATCCGCTGCAACTGTACTATAACACACAGATGCCGAAGGCCTGTTTCCCCACTCACATCGCAGGGCGCCCGACCCGTTCTTGCGCTGACGGGGAGGGCGGCGACGTTGGCCTGCAGGCGTCCGGACGAGGACGGAAGGAGCGAGCCGGCGGGAACGCGCGCGGGGGCTGCTGGGAGGTGAGAACGGAAGGAGCGAGCCGGCGGGAACGCGCGCGGGGGCTGCTGGAGGTGAGAACGGGAAGGAGCGAGCCGGCGGGAACGCGCGCGGGGGCTGCTGGGAGGTGAGAACGGGAAGGAGCGAGCCGGCGGAAACGCGCGCGGGGGCTGCTGGAGGTGCGGACGGGAAGGAGCGAGCACGGCGGAACGCGCGCGGGGGCTGCTGGGAGGTGAGAACGGGAAGGAGCGAGCCGGCGGAAACGCGCGCGGGGGCTGCTGGGAGTGCGGACGGGAAGGAGCGAGCCGGCGGGAACGCGCGCGGGGGCTGCTGGGAGGTGAGAACGGGAAGGGAGCGAGCCGGCGGGAACGCGCGCGGGGCGGCTGGGAGGGTGCGGACGGGAAGGAGCGAGGCCGGCGGGAACGCACGCGGGGGCTGCTGGGAGGTGCGGACGGGAAGGAGCGAGCCGGCGGGAACGCGCGTGGGGGTTGCTGGGAGGTGAGAACGGGAAGGAGCGAGCCGCGGAACGCGCGTGGGGGGTTGCTGGAGGTGAGAACGGGAAGGAGCGAGCCGGCGGAAACGCGCGCGGGGGGCTGCTGGGAGGTGCGGACGGGAAGGAGCGAGCCGGCGGGAACGCGCGCGGGGGGCTGCTGGAGGGTGAGAACGGGAAGGAGCGAGCCGGCGGAAACGCGCGCGGGGGGCTGCTGGGAGGTGCGGACGGGAAGGAGCGAGCCGGCGGAACGCGCGCGGGGGCTGCTGGGAGGTGAGAACGGAAGGAGCGAGCCGGCGGGAACGCGCGCGGGGGGCTGCTGGGAGGTGCGGACGGGAAGGAGCGAGCCGGCGGGAACGCACGCGGGGGGCTGCTGGAGGTGCGGGACGGAAGGAGCGAGCCGGCGGGAACGCGCGTGGGGGTTGCTGGGAGGTGAGAACGGAAGGAGCGAGCCGCGGGAACGCGCGTGGGGGTTGCTGGAGGTGCTCCTGTCGGCGGGTTGCTGCAGGATGTCCTTCAAGGTAACGCTCCTGGTTCGGGCCTTCGGTGGGGGCGGGGTCGTGGATGGCGGAGCCCCCTCTCTCCCTCCCTCCCTCTCCCTCCCTCCCCTTCCCCTCCCTCCCTCCCTCCCCTTCCCCTCCCTCCCCTTCCCCTCCCTCCCCTTCCCCTCCCTCCCCTTCCCCTCCCTCCCCTTCCCCTCCCTCCCCTTCCCCTCCCTCCCCTTCCCCTCCCTCCCCTTCCCCTCCCTCCCCTTCCCCTCCCTCCCCTTCCCCTCCCTCCCCTTCCCCTCCCTCCCCTTCCCCTCCCTCCCCTTCCCCTCCCTCCCCCTCCCCTCCTCCCCCTCCCCTCCCTCCCCCTCCCCTCCCTCCCCCTCCCCTCCCTCCCCCTCCCCTCCCTCCCCTCCCCTCCCTCCCCTTCCCCTCCCTCCCCTTCCCCTCCCTCCCTCCCCTTCCCCTCCCTCCCTCCCTCCCCTTCCCTCTCCCTCCCCTTCCCCTCCCTCCCCTTCCCCTCCCTCCCCTTCCCCTCCCTCCCCTTCCCCTCCCTCCCCTTCCCCTCCCTCCCCTTCCCTCCCTCCCCTTCCCCTCCCTCCCCTTCCCCTCCTCCCCTTCCCCTCCCTCCCCTTCCCCTCCCTCCCCTTCCCCTCCCTCCCCTTCCCCTCCCTCCCTCCCCTTCCCCTCCCCTCCCCTTCCCCTCCCTCCCCTTCCCCTCCCTCCCCTTCCCCTCCCTCCCCTTCCCCTCCCTCCCCTTCCCCTCCCTCCCCTTCCCCTCCCTCCCCTTCCCCTCCCTCCCTTCCCCTCCCTCCCCTTCCCCTCCCTCCCCTTCCCCTCCTTCCCCTTCCCCTCCCTCCCCTTCCCTCCTCCTCCCTTCCCCTCCCTCCCTCCTTCCCCTCCCTCCCCCTTCCCCTCCCTCCCTCCTTCCCCTCCCTCCCCCTTCCCCTCCCTCCCCCTTCCCCTCCCTCCCCCTTCCCCTCCCTCCCCCTTCCCCTCCCTCCTCCCATCCCCTCCCTCCCCCCTTCCCCTCCCTCCCCCCTTCCCCTCCCTCCCCCCTTCCCCACCCTCCCCCCTTCCCCTCCCTCCCCCCTTCCCCTCCCTCCCCCCTTCCCCTCCCTCCCCCCTTCCCCTCCCTCCCCCCTTCCCCTCCCTCCCCCCTTCCCCTCCCTCCCCCCTTCCCCTCCCTCCCCCCTTCCCCTCCCTCCCCCCTTCCCCTCCCTCCCCCCCTTCCCCTCCCTCCCCCCTTCCCCTCCCTCCTCCCCTTCCCCTCCCGCCCTTCCCTCTCCCTTCCCCTCCCCTCCCTCCTCCCCTTCCCCTCCCTCCCTCCCCTTCCCCTCCCTCCCTCCCCTTCCCCTCCCTCCCTCCCCTTCCCCTCCCTCCCTCCCCTTCCCCTCCCTCCCTCCCCTTCCCTCCCTCCCTCCCCTTCCCCTCCCTCCCTCCCCTTCCCCTCCCTCCCTCTCCCTTCCCCTCCCTCCCTCCCCTTCCCCTCCCTCCCTCCCCTTCCCCTCCCTCCCTCCCCTTCCCCTCCCTCCCTCCCCTTCCCCTCCCTCCCTCCCCTTCCCCTCCCTCCCTCCCCTTCCCCTCCCTCCCTCCCCTTCCCCTCCCTCCCTCCCCTTCCCCTCCCTCCCTCCCCTTCCCCTCCCTCCCTCCCCTTCCCCTCTCCCTCCCCTTCCCCTCCCTCCCTCCCCTTCCCCTCCCTCCCTCCCCTTCCCCTCCCTCCCTCCCCTTCCCCTCCCTCCCTCCCCTTCCCCTCCCTCCCTCCCCTTCCCCTCCCTCCCTCCCCTTCCCCTCCCTCCCTCCCCTTCCCCTCCCTCCCTCCCCTTCCCCTCCCTCCCTCCCCTTCCCCTCCCTCCCTCCCCTTCCCCTCCCTCCCTCCCCTTCCCCTCCCTCCCTCCCCTTCCCCTCCCTCCCTCCCCTTCCCCTCCCTCCCTCCCCTTCCCCTCCCTCCCTCCCCTTCCCCTCCCTCCCTCCCCTTCCCCTCCCTCCCTCCCCTTCCCCTCCCTCCCTCCCCTTCCCCTCCCTCCCTCCCCTTCCCCTCCCTCCCTCCCTTCCCCTCCTCCCTCCCCTTCCCCTCCTCCCTCCCCTTCCCCTCCCTCCCTCCCCTTCCCCTCCCTCCCTCCCCTTCCCCTCCCTCCCTCCCCTTCCCTCCCTCCCTCCTCCCTTCCCCTCCCTCCCTCCCCTTCCCCTCCCTCCCTCCCCTTCCCCTCCCTCCCTCCCCTTCCCCTCCCTCCCTCCCCTTCCCCTCCCTCCCTCCCCTTCCCCTCCCTCCCTCCCTTCCCCTCCCTCCCTCCCTGTCCCCTCCCGCCCTCCCCTTCCCCTCCCTCCCTCCCCTTCCCCTCCCTCCCTCCCCTTCCCCTCCCTCCCTCCCCTTCCCCTCCCTCCCTCCCCTTCCCCTCCCTCCCTCCCCTTCCCCTCCCTCCCTCCCCTTCCGCTCCCTCCCTCCCCTTCCCCTCCCTCCCTCCCCTTCCCCTCCCTCCCTCCCCTTCCCCTCCCTCCTCCCCTTCCCCTCCCTCCCTCCCCTTCCCCTCCCTCCCCTTCCCCCCTGTCCCCTCCCTCCCCTTCCCCTCCCTCCCTCCCGCTTCCCCTCCCTCCCCCTCCCTCCCCCGTCCCTCCTCCCCTCCCCCCTTCCCCTCCCTCCCGCCCTTCCCCTCCCTCCCCTTCCCTCCCTCCCCCCTTCCCCTCCCTCCCTCCCCTTCCCCTCCCTCCCCCTTCCCCTCCCTCCCCCCTTCCCCTCCCCCCCCCTTCCCCTCCCTCCCCCTTCCCCTCCCTCCCCTTCCCCTCCCTCCCCCTTCCCCTCCCTCCCCCCTTCCCCTCCCTCCCCCCATCCCCTCCCTCCCCCCATCCCCTCCCTCCCCCCTTCCCCTCCCTCCCCCCTTCCCTCCCTCCCCCCTTCCCCTCCCTCCCCCCTTCCCCTCCCTCCCCCCTTCCCCTCCCTCCCCCCTTCCCCTCCCTCCCCCCTTCCCCTCCCTCCCCCCTTCCCCTCCCTCCCCCCCTTCCCCTCCCTCCCCCCTTCCCCTCCCTCCCCCCTTCCCCTCCCTCCCCCCTTCCCCTCCCTCCCCCCTTCCCCTCCCTCCCCCCTTCCCCTCCTCCCCCCTTCCCCCTCCCTCCCCCCCTTCCCCTCCCTCCCCCCTTCCCCTCCCTCCCTCCTTCCCCTCCCTCCCCCCTTCCCCTCCCTCCCCCCTTCCCCTCCCTCCCCCCCTCCCCCCTCCCCCCTTCCCCTCCCCTCCCCTTCCCCTCCCTCCCCCCTCCCCTTCCCCTCCCTCCCCCCTCCCCTTCCCCTCCCTCCCCCCTCCCCTTCCCCTCCCTCCCCCCTCCCCTTCCCCTCCCTCCCCCCTCCCCTTCCCCTCCCTCCCCCCTCCCCTTCCCCTCCCTCCCCCCGTCCCCTTCCCCTCCCTCCCCTTCCCCTTCCCCTCCCTCCCCTTCCCCTTCCCTCCCTCCCCTTCCCCCTTCCCCTCCCTCCCTCCCTCCCCTTCCCCTCCCTCCCTCCCTCCCCTTCCCCTCCCTCCCTCCCTCCCCTTCCCCTCCCTCCCTCCCTCCCCTTCCCCTCCCTCCCTCCCTCCCCTTCCCCTCCCTCCCTCCCTCCCCTTCCCCTCCCTCCCTCCCTCCCCTTCCCCTCCCTCCCTCCCTCCCCTTCCCTCCCTCCCTCCCTCCCCTTCCCCTCCCTCCCTCCCTCCCCTTCCCCTCCCTCCCTCCCTCCCCTTCCCCTCCCTCCCGCCCTCCCCTTCCCCTCCCTCCCTCCCTCCCCTTCCCCTCCCTCCCTCCCTCCCCTTCCCCTCCCTCCCCCTCCTCCCATCCCCCCCCTCCCCCTCCTCCCCCCCTCCCCCCTCCTCCCCCCCTCCCCTTCCCCCTCCCCCTCCCCCCCTCCCTCTCCTTCCCCCCTCCCCTCCCCTCCCTCCCCCCTCCCCTTCCCCTCCCTCCCTCCCCTTCCCCTCCCTCCCTCCCCTTCCCCTCCTCCCTCCCCTTCCCCTCCCTCCCCCCCTTCCCCTCCCTCCCTCCCCTTCCCCTCCCTCCCTCCCCTTCCCCTCCCTCCCTCCCCTCCCTCCCTCCCCTTCCCCTCCCTCCCTCCCCTTCCCCTCCCTCCCTCCCCTTCCCCTCCTCCCTCCCCTTCCCCTCCCTCCCTCCCCTTCCCCTCCCTCCCTCCCCTTCCCCTCCCTCCCTCCCCTTCCCCTCCCTCCCTCCCCTTCCCCTCCCTCCCTCCCCTTCCCCTCCCTCCCTCCCCCTTCCCCTCCCTCCCTCCCCTTCCCCTCCCTCCCTCCCCTTCCCCTCCCTCCCCTTCCCCTCCCTCCCCTTCCCCTCCCTCCCCCCCTTCCCCTCCCTCCCTCCCCTTCCCCTCCCTCCCCCCTCCCCCTCCTCCCTCCCTCCCCTTCCCCCTCCTTCCCCCCTTCCCCTCCCTCCCCCCTTCCCCTCCCTCCCCCTTCCCCTCCCTCCCCCCCTTCCCCTCCCTCCCCCCCTTCTCCTCCCTCCCCCCCTTCCCCTCCCTCCCCCCCCTTCCCTTCCCCCCCCTTCCCTTCCCCCCCCCTTCCCTTCCCCCTCCCTCTCCCTTCCCCCTCCCTCCTTCCCCCCTCCCTCCTTCCCCCCTCCCTCCTTCCCCCCTCCCTCCTTCCCCCTCCCTCCCCTCCCCCTCCCTCCCTCCCCTCCTCCCTCCCCCCCCTCCCTCCCTCCCTCCCCTTCCCCCCTTCCCCCCTTCCTCCCTCCCTCCCCTTCCCCCTCCCTTCCTCCCTCCCTCCCCATCCCCCTCACTCCCTCCCCTCCCCTTCCCCCCTCACTCCCTCCCTCCCCTTCCTCCCTCCCTCCCCTTCCCCCCTTCCTCCCTCCCTCCCTCCCCTTCCCCCTCCCTTCCTCCTCCCTCCCCATCCCCCTCACTCCCTCCCTCCCCTTCCCCTCACTCCCTCCCTCCCCTTCCTCCCTCCCTCCCCTTCCCCCCTTCCTCCCTCCCTCCCTCCCCTTCCCCCACTCCCTACCTCCCTCCCTCCCCTTCCCCCCCTCCCTCCCTCCCTCCCCCGGGCTGTGGACGGGACCTCCCCTTCCCCTCCCTCCCTCCCTCCCCTTCCCCCCTCCTTCCCCTCGCTCCCCTTCCCCCTCCCTCCCCTCGCTCCCCTCCCCCCCCTCCCCTCGCTCCCTTCCCCCCTCCCTCGCTCCCCTTCCCCCCCTCCCTCCCTTCTCCCCCCTTCCCTCCCTCCCCTTCCCCCTCCCTCCCCCTCCCTCCCTCCCTCTCATCCCCCCTCCCTCCCTCCCTCCCCTCCCCCCTTCCTCCCTCCCTCCCCTTCCTCCCTCCCTCCCCTTCCCCCCCTCCCTCCCTCCCTCCCTCCCCTTCCCCCCCTCCCTCCCTCCCTCCCTCCCCTTCCCCCCCTCCCTCCCTCCCTCCCTCCCCTTCCCCCCCTCCCTCCCTCCCTCCCTCCCCTTCCCCCCCTCCCTCCCTCCCTCCCTCCCCCGGGCTGTGGACGGGACCTCCCCTTCCCCTCCCTCCCTACCCTTCCCCCCTCCCTCCCCTCGCTCCCCTTCCCCCCTCCCCCCTCGCTCCCCTTCCCCCCCTCCCTCCCCTTCTCCCTCTCCCCCTCCTTCCCCCCTCCCCTTCCCCCCTCCTTCCCCCCCTCCTTCCCCCCCCTCCCTCCCCCTTCCCCCTCCCTCCCCCCCTCCCTCCCTCTCATCCCCCCCTCCCTCCCCGCCCTCCCTGCCCTCCCCCCCTCCCTCCCTGCCCTCCCTCCCTGCCCTCCCCCCCTCCCTCCCTGCCCTCCCCCCCCTCCCTGCCCTCCCCCTCTCCCTGCCCTCCCCTTCCCCCCTCCCTCCCCCTTCCCCCCTCACTCCCCTTCACCCCCCTCCCTCCCCTTCCCCCTCCCTCCCCCTCCCTCCCTCCCCTTCCCCTCCTCCCTCCCTCCCCCCTCCCATCCCCCCTCCCTCCCCCCTCCCTCCCCTTCCCCCCTCCTTCCCCTTCCCCCCTCCCTCCCTCCCCTTCCCCCCTCCCTCCCTCCCCTTCCCCCTCCCTCCCTCCCTCCCCATCCCCCCTCCCTCCCTCCCCTTCCCCCCTCCCTCCCTCCCCTTCCCCCCTCTCTCCCTTCCCCCCTCCCCCTCCCCCCCTCTCCCTCCTCCCTCCCTCCCCTCCTCCCTCCCTCCCTCCCCTCCTCCGGGCTGTGGACTGGACCTCCCTCCCTCCCTCCCCGGCTGTGGACGGGACCTCCCTCCCTCCCTCCCTCCCCCGGGCTGTGGACGGGACCTCCCTCCCCCGGGCTGTGGACGGGACCTCCCTCCCTCCCACCCCCGGGCTGTGGACGGGACCTCCCTCCCTCCCTCCCCCGGGCTGTGGACGGGGACCCTCCCTCCCTCCCTCCCCCGGGCTGTGGACGGGACCTCCCTCCCTCCCTCCCCCGGCTGTGGACGGGACCTCCCTCCCTCCCTCCCTCCCCCGGGCTGTGGACGTCCGGGCTGTGGACGGGACCTCCCTCCCTCCCTCCCCCGGGCTGTGGACGGGACCTCCCTCCCTCCCTCCCCCGGGCTGTGGACGGGACCTCCCTCCCCCGGGCTGTGGACGGGACCTCCCTCCCTCCCTCCCCCGGGCTGTGGACGGGACCTCCCTCCCTCCCTCCCCCGGGCTGTGGACGGGACCTCCCTCCCTCCCTCTCCCGGGCTGTGGACGGGACCTCCCTCCCTCCCTCCCCCGGGCTGTGGACGGGACCTCCTTCCCTCCCTCCCCCGGGCTGTGGACGGGACCTCCCTCCCTCCCTCCCTCCCTCGCTCGGGCTGTGGACGGGACCTCCCTCCCTCCTTCCCCCCAGGCTGCGGATGGTACCCCTGGGCTGTTGGAGACGAGGACTAGGGCACAGGCCCTTTTGACCAAGGAGCTGTTCTGGATTTGTTCACTTGCCTGCAATTGGCCCATCTCCCTCTGTAAAATTTTCCAAATTCCTTTGAATGTTGAAATCGTTCTATCTTTACAGCTTCTACTGGCAGCTCCTTCCAGATACTGACCATCCTCTGAGTGACAGGTCCCTCACAAAGCTCATCTCTTTTTACCTTAAATCTATGTCCTCTGGATCTAGAGAGTAGGCAAGGTGAAAAATCTCACACGAGGGATATGGTACATGAATGAGCTGCTGGAGGTAGTGATGGAGATGGGGTACAATTGCAATGCTTAAAAGACTTTTAGATGGGTGCACAAATGGCAGTTTAGAGCAGCCATTCTTCTCTACCTTTTTTGGCTATGGTCCTCTTAGGACTCTGCTCAGAGTTTATGGACCCCTTCCCTGTGAAGCAGTCAAGTATAATCAGTTCTTCTGTATCTCTCCTGCCTCCCCCCCCCAACCCCATACACCTTGGGACCCCCTTGTGAGAGGGATGCCAGGTTCAAGGATTGATCCTGCTCAGTGTGTGGAGAACACCAGAGGGATCTGAGACTGCTGTGCAACATCCGCTCACGATCCAATCTGCTTTGTTAGCTGTGTGGAAGCGGTTCAATTGCATCAGCAACTGAGATAGCAATGAACCTTCCAGTCCCTGAAATCTGCATCTCTGGACTCCAGACCAGGTGGCAGGATGCAAGCTTCCAAAACAAGTTGTCTTTCCCATCTGTGTCTGGTGAAGTCCCTGCTTCATACGCGATGGGAACTTCCATTCCATTGAGATATGAGTGATTCTCAGTAACAAACAATCTGCTCCTGGTTCTGATACCTGGTTGCCATAAGCCAGTGTCTGGCAGCCTATGTGGGTCCCTCAGCTGCTGAGCCCATGAGGATAGGGTGTGAGGGTTGGACGGGGAAATGCACAGGAGCCTGCTGGAGGAACTCAGAGGGTTCAACAGCTTCTGTGAGAGAGAAGGAATGGTTGACTTTTTAAACCAAACCCCTTTATTAAGATAGTGACGCTGATGGAGAGCCGCCTTAGCAGACCCCCAGGGAGCAGAGATGCAGCACTCCTGTGGGGTCCAGCTGCCCACTCGACTATTGGATCCCCATGGGCTTTGAATAGTCTGTTGAGGGAGCCGACAGTGGTTTTAGTTGAAATCCGCAAACTGTGACCAAGATGGGGCCAATTGATCAGCAGCAGGCTGCAGACTCTGGGAAGCGGAGGACTAGAGCAGAGGACCAGAGGACAGGAAGATCGTGCATTGTCTTGAGAGGGAGGAGATGACCCGCGGGGATGGTGACCATTGGCAGCGAACCAGTCAGGGGGTTTTGCAGTCGAGGGACTAGGGCATGTGGTGACTCGAGGCGAGGAACCCGTGAAAGCTGTGGGCTGCTGGAGACTGGCTCAAACTGGCTGAGAAGTACCAGGTATCGGAACCGAGATGTGAGGAGATGCCGATGGTGCTGGAGAGTCCTTGACTGTGTCAGAGGTTCGGATCTGGAGCCTGAGTCGCCAATGATCTTTGTGGCTGCGGGAACTGCGAAGGCGCTGGAGGCGATTCTGTGGCTACTCGGTGTCTCTGAGGAGACTCTTTTGCTTCTCTCTCTCGGTCTGTAAGAAGCACTTGGGCAATTCCTGTTGGTGGTGTATTTATCTACCTTGCACCAGGCAAATGTAATTGCATGTAATATGACATTTTATTACTATGACAAGAAATTGAACCTTGAATCTTTATTGAGAATCAGTCCTGAAAAAAAAAGTTTGGGCTTAAAATGTCAAGCACTGTTTTTCTCCCACTGCTGTGCTTGACCCACTGAGATCCCCTAGTGGATTATGTTTAGTTCAGGAGGCAGTAGGGGAATGGTGGAACAGGGAGGGTGAAGGATGTCAGGCAGAAGCAGTTGATTGGCAGATGCCAGATAGGGGGAGCTCGAGAAACCACAACCAGGTGGAAGATGAGTCGCACAGGATGGAGTGAATGAGTAGAAGGTGGTGGAATCTGCTGGGAACAGATAGAGGTATGATGAGAGCTGCAGGGAAGAGCTAATAGGTGAGGACATCTCGAAGAGGGTGATGGGTGGGGGGCAAGGAGTAAGAATGGAAGGAGAGTGGATGGATATTGGAGCAGAAGCAGGCAATTCATCCATCAAGACCACTCTGCCTTTCCTTCGTGAGCTGATCCATTCTCCTACTCAGTCCCACTTCCCTACCATCTCCCATAACCTTTAATATCTGACTATTTTGATAGGAGCGCCTCCCAGCATCCCCCACGCGCGTTCCCCGCTGGCTCGCTCCTTCCCGTCCGCACCCTGTCGTAAATACACCCAACGACCTGCCCTCCACAGCTACCTGTGGAAATCAATTCCAGAGGATCACCACTCTCTGGCTAAAGAAATTTGTGTAGGCTGCCCGGGTGATACAAGAACTCTGAGCAGGAGTTGGCATCTGCTTGTCGAACCTGTTTCACCATTCAATAAGACTCAGCTCCATTTCTTGGACCCTTCTAACTCTTTTCCCGATCATTGGTCTGTTCTCGTAACCAAGGTATTCTGATCTTCCACCAAAGGCACTGATTCTCATCACATTACCATCAGTAGCTCACATTCCATCTCACTCAACCTCCCCCGCAGCCCTAAATCCTCTCTCCAACAGTAGGATAGCGGAGCAGAGCCAGGCGCAGGAGATGTGCAACCAGCAGCCAAGGGTGTAGAGCAGCAGGCAGGAAACACAGGAGTTGCTGTCTCTGATCTGCTCGTCTCCAGAACTACCAACTGCTGGGAGCCTTCCTTAACACAGAGAGCTGCTTCTCCCACAGGTGGAACATGTCACAGAGATAGCATGGAAACAGACCCTTTGGCCCAACTCCTCCATGCTTACCAATTTGCCCTTCTGAGCTCAACCCACGCCTCCATTTAACCCATATCCCGCAACTTCTCACATCCATGCATCTGTCTAAATGTCTATCAAACACTTAATTGCCCTTTCTCTGCCACTTCCTCTGGCAACTCGTTCTGTTTACCCACCACCCTCTGTGTTGAGAAAGTGTCCCTTTTAACTATTTTTCCTCTCACAAATCAATGCCTCGAGTTTCTGATTCTCGACCTTGGGAAAAAGACTGAATATTTACTTAAGCTACACCACTTGTGAATCTATATGCCTCTATAAGCTCACCCCTCAGCCTCTGCACTCCAGAGGGAAAAGTTCTAAATTCAAGTTTATTGTCAGATGGACCAAGATGCAGTGATAGAGGTTGTTTTGTGAGCAGACCAGTTAGATATTTCATACATAGTACAAGTAAGACACAGTACAGAAGTGCAGTTACAGGGTGAGATCAGTTGGGAGAGAGCGAAGGCAGCAGAATTTTACAATTTTGGGGTTCATTCAGGAGTCCGATAACAGCAGGAAAGAAACTGTCCTTGTATCTGTGGGGGGGTGGGGTGTTGATCTCACACTCATGAATCTTGTTCCTGACAGGAGAGGGGTGAAGAGAGAGTGGTCGGGTGGGATGAGTCTTCATAAATGTTGGCTGCTTTTCCAAGGCCATGGGAATTGTTGATGGAGGAGGGTGTCCGAATTGGATTTATAGTTATGGGCATGTGTCATGAAATTAGTTGTGTTACAGTTACAGTACTGTGCAGAACAATGTGCAATATAACTAAAAATTACAATTCTATAAATACAAGATTTATAAAGGTTTGCTTCCTGAAAAAAAATGGAGATTATGTTAGACAACTTCAAGCTGAACACCAAGTTCATTTCAGATATTCTGTATCACATAGGAAGTTGGAGAAACATTAAATTAACTTTGATTGAATTTAGCACTTGTAATCACATAGTGACACGTTGCGTTAGTTCAACTGACTTAAAAACGTCTTGCTGCTGATTTATGCTTGTACTCAGCATCTGATGCCTCTCATGTCAGTGTCCAATAATTGGCCAGCAAGAAGGATTCCAGTTTTCCTAATATTGCTTTTCCATGGTCACAATGTCCTGGTGAAACCTTTCACCATGTTCGTCTCTGACTGGTGGTGGGGGTTGCAGGGTGGGGTTGGGGGGTGGGGGGAAGGTGAGGGAACTATATTTTGATGGTCCCACTTGCATGAAACACCTTGAGAGTCTCTGTTACATAGAACAGTACAGGCCCTTCTGCCCACAATGTTGTGCTGACCTATATAACCTACTTAGCAATCAACCTTCCCTGCCTCACACCCATAACCCTCTATTCTTCTTGCATCTGTGTACCTGTCTAAGGGTCTTTGTATGTTTGGTACAGCAGTGGGGCAAGGTTTAAACTAATTTGGCAGGGGTATGGGAACCAGAGTGATAGGGAAAAGGGTAGGGAAGATAAAGTCATGGCCAGGAAAAGTAAACTAGGAAAAGTAATGTTGGGAGGAGAAAGTAAAAAATCAGATGGTGCAGTGAGTTTTCGGGTCAATGAGAGTGTTAAGAAAATTACAAAGAAAAATAGTGGGCAGAAAAATCAAAAGAAAAGGTTACAGATATTAAAAGGACAAAGAGCATAAGGGCACTTTATCTGAATGGCCGCAGTATTAGAAATAAGATTAGTGAACTTGAGGCGCAAATCGGTACCCATGCCTATGATTGGGTCGCCATCACGGAAACATGGCTAAATGGGAATTAAACTTTCAAGGGTATCAGGTGGTGCAGAGAGATAGACAGGATGGTAAGGGAGGTGGAGTTGCACTCTTAATCAAAGAGGAGCTCCAGGCAGTAGTGAGGAATGATATAAGATCTAAAGAGCATAATGTTGAGTCCATTTGGGTAGAGAAAAAGAATCTATCGCCCACCAAATAACAATAGTTTAGTGGCACAAGAAATAAATAGAGAGATAAGTGAGGCATGTAATAATGATACGGCAGTCGTCATGGGAGACTTTAACTTCCACATAGATTGGGAAAATCAAGTTGGTCGTGGGAGTCTGGAAGAGGACTTCATAGAATGCATCCGCGATAGCTTTCTTGAGCAGCATGTTAAGGAATCCACAAGAGAAAATGCTCTCCTGGATCTCGTGTTGTGCAATGAGATAGGGAGAGTAAATGATGTAATAGTCAGAGACCCTCTGGAAATAGCGCTCATAGTATGATTGCATTTCTCATTCAGATGGAAGGGGAAATAGTTAGATCTAAAACTAATATATTATGCTTAAACAGGGGGTGACTATCAGAGGATGAGGGAGGAATTGGGCAGAGTGGACTGGGAGCACAGGCTAATTGATGAAACAGTTGAGGAACAGTGGAAGATTTTCAAAGAAATATTTTGTAATGCTCAACAAAAATATATTACAGTCAGGAAAAAGGGCAGCAAGGGAGGGAAAAATCAACCGTGGTTAACAAAGGAAATAAAGGAGAGCATAAAATTGAAGGCGCAGGTGTAGAAAGCTGCAAAGAGCAATGGGAAACTGGAAGATTGGGATAACTTTAAGAGACAACAAGGGGTTACAAAGTGGGTAATAAGAAATGGGAAAAAGGATTATGAAAGTAAATTGGCATAAAATATAAAAACAGAAAGCAAAAAATTTTATAAATATATAAAACGGAGAGGGTGGCCAGAGTTAACATAGGACCCTTGGAGGATGAGAAGGAAAACTGTAGCAAAAAATGAGGAAATGGCCGAGGCATTGAACAAATATTTTGTGTCAGTCTTCACGGCGGAAGACATGTCCAGCATGCCCAAGTGTGGAGTTAAGGATGCGAATGTTGGGGAGGGCCTTGATAAAATAGTTGTTACAAAGGAAGTAGTGAATGAGAAACTAATGGGACTAAAGCCAGACAAATCACCTGGTCCTGATGATATGCATCCAAGGGTTCTGAAGGAAATGGCAGAAGTTATAGTTGATGCATTGGTGGTCATAGATCAAAATTCCTTGGATTCTGGGCAGGTCCCGCAGACTGGAAGACAGCAAATGTCACGCCACTTTTTAAGAAGGGATGTAGGCAGAAGACTGGAAATTATTGGCCAATTAGCTTGACGTCTGTGGTTGGAAAAATGCTTGAAGCCATCATTAAAGATGAAATAGTGAAACTTTTGGAACGTAAGGGTTCAATCAGGCAGATCTTGTTTGACAAACCTTGTAGGATTCTTTGAGGATATAATGGGTGCGGTGGATAGAGGGGAACAGGTGATGTTGTCTATTTGGATTTCCAGAAAGCGTTTGAAAAGGTGCTGCACAAGAGACTTCTCAGTAAGTTACAGGAAAGTGGAGTCCGAGAAGTCTATTGGCCTGGATTGAAAATTGGTTGTCTGACAGGAGGCAGAGTCGGGATAAATGGGAGTTTTTCAGGTTGGCAGAGAGTGGTAAGTGGGGTGCCGCAGGGGTCGGTGTTAGGCCCACAACTGTTCATCATTTACATTGATGACTTGGAGGAGGGGACAAAATGTGGTGGAGCCAAGTTTGTGGATGACACCAAATTGAGTGGAAGAGCAAATTGTAATGAGGATGTGGAGAGTCTGCAGAGGGATAGAGTTAAGCTGGATGAGTGGGCAAAGGTCTGGCAGATGGAGTACAATGTTAGTAAGTGTGAGGTTATCCACTTTGGCAAGAAAAATAAAAGAGCTGAATATTATTTAAAGGGTGAAAACTACAGCATGCGGTTGTGCAGAGGGACTTGGGAGGGCTTGTGCATGAATCGCAAAAAGTTAGGTTGCAGGTGCAGCAGGTTATTAAGACGGCAAATGGAACGTTGGCCTTCATCGCGAGAGGAATTGAATTCAGGAGTAGGGAGGTCATGTTGCAACTGTATAAGGTACTGGTGAGACTGCACCTGGAGTACTGTGTCCAGTTCTGGTCTCCATATTTGAGGAAGTGTATACTGGCTTTGGAGACGGTCCAGAGGAGGTTTACTAGGTTGATCCCTGGGATGAAGGGATTGACTTATGGTGAAAGATTAAATTGTCTAGGATTGTATTCGCTCGAGTTCAGAAGAATGAGAGGAGATCTTATAGAAACATATAGGATTATGAAGGGTATGGATAGGATAGATGTAGGTTTTTTGAGCTGGCTGGGGAAACTAAAACGAGAGGACACAGTCTCAAGATTCGGGGGAGTAGATTTAGGACAGAGATGAGGAAAAATGGTTTTTCCAGAGAGTAGTGAATGTATGGAATTCTCTAACCAGGGAAGTGGTTGAGGCTGCCTCATTAAACCTATTTAAAATTCGGTTAGATCAATTTTTATATGCTAGAGGAATTAGGGGATATGGGGAGAAGGCAGGTAGGTGGAGTTAGGTCCTAAATGAGATCAGCCATGATCATATTGAATGGCGGAGCAGGCTCGATGGGCCATTTTTGGCCTACTCCTCTTCCTACTTCCTACGTTCCTATGTCTTTAAAAGTCCCTATTGTAACAGCCTCCACCATCATCCCTGAAAATGCATTGTCAGCATTCACTACTCTCTGTGTAAAATAACTTGCCCCTGACATCTCCCCTCACTTTGTGCAGAGGTCCTCTGGTGTTTGCTGCTCTTGGCCTGGGGCAAAAAGTACTGGCTGTCTTCTGTCCCCCACATCTATGCCTCATAATCTCCTTGACCTCTAACAAGTCACGTCTCACTCTTCTTCATTACAAAGAGAAAAGCCCCAGCTCTCTTAATCTTGCCTCATAAAACATTCTCTAATCCTGGCATCATCCTGGTAAGTCTCCTCTGCACCCTCTCCATAGCTTCCACATCCTTCCTGTAATGAGGTGACCAGAACTGAACACAATACTCAAAAGAGTTTTATAGAGCTGACTCGAATTTAATTCCCTGACTAATAAAGACAATCGTCACATATGTCTTCTTAACCACCCTATCAACTTGCACAGCAACCTTGAGGGATCAATATACCTAAACCCCAAGATCCCTCTGTTCCTTCACACTGTTAAGAACCTTGCTGTTAACCACATACTCCACCTTCAAGTTCAACCTTCCAAAGAGCATCAATGCATGCTTACCCGCATTGAAATCCATCTGCAACTTTTCCACCCAACTCTGCATCTTGTGTATGTCCTGTTGTAACTGATGACAACTTTCTTCATATAGCTCCAACTGTGTGACAGGTGTTTCAGAGGACAGTCCAGGCCATGGTCTAACATGGCACCATCTACTAATATACCACCAGATTACAGGATCAGCTGGCAGATAAGATGATGACACAGAGAACTGGAAACTAGGGGTAGCATGAATGTAACATATAGCACCACCGGCCACCTGGGTTCAAATCCGCCACTGTCCGTAACGCTGTCCACGTTTTCCCTGTGTAAGTGTGGGTTTCCTCCAGTGCTCTGGTTCCAGACATACAGGATGTTAGTAGTATTGGTGGTGCAGGTTCATGGGCCAGATATCTGCAGGTAAATAAGCTGATGAGACAGAACTGGAAATGAATTTGCAGCATCCTCAGTTCCAAGGTATTGAAGACTGTATTCTTCACTTGTATATTTCAATGCCTATCTACTTCAGTACTCAGGCCGAACTTGTGTTTTTCCACAGAGGGAGATGCCGCTTGCAAATGCTGTTTTCTGGACTGCGCGGAAGGGAGACGCCGCCCTCTTGAGGCTGCTTTTAAACAGTGGTCGAATGGATGCAGACTGCAGAGACAGTGTATGGGTCAAGTAACATATGTAAAGTGTTTCCCGTAAACTGTGGCAGTGCAGCACACACCGTCACCCCTTTCACTGCATGGGCTTGTGTCAGTCATTGTCCCAATCTGCCATCTGATCCTGCTCATTTGAAATATTTCTCTTTGACAGCTGGGGACAACAGCTCTGATGGTGGCTGCATACTGCAATCACATGGATTGTGTTCGGGAGCTGATCCTGCAAGGAGCAGGAATTAACATCCAAAGAGAGGTAGCGTACTCCTGGGAGTATGGAGCCCATCTGAGCAATGTCCTTGGTTCATGGGGCAAAGGCTGAGGTTCGAATTTCTGGACATGCCATCTGCCACACATTGACTGGTTTGTTTTCTGGTCTGGGACTGCAAAGTGGAATGATCAAGGTCTTCAACACTGTCCAAGAGTTTTTATTAACTGGACGTACAGAGAAACAATCTTGGAGTCATAGAGTTCATTAGCAAGGATTGGATCCTCCAGGCTAACTTGTCCCTGTTGACCAAGTTAGTCCCATTCATCCCAAATCACTCATATCTGTATCTATCTATATGTGTTTTAAACATTACATTTTTCCCCACCTCTTCCTCTGGCAGCTCGTTCCACAGACCCACCACCCTCCACCATTTATGAAAATGATGCTCCTAAAGTCCTTTTAAATCTTTCCCTTCTCACCTAAAATCCCTGCCCTTTACTTCAGATTCCCCTAGCTTGATTACAAGACTGTGACTGTTTACCTTATCCATGGCCCTATCGATTTAGTATATTTAGACAAGATTTCTTCCTCCCACTACCCCCCCCCCCCCACAACCCCAGTGTTCTACGTTCAAGGAGAAAAAGTCCCAGCCTATCCAGTCCCAACGACATCCTTGCGAATCTTCTCTGTATCCTTCCCATCTTAATGACATCTTTCCTACAGCTGGGTGACCAGACAGCGCACAGTACTTCAAGAATGGTCTCACCAACAATTTGTACTGTTGTAACGTGAAGTCCCAGATCCTGTACTCAGTGCCCTGGCTGATGAAGGTAAGTGCCAAATACCTTCTTTACCACCCTGTCTACTTGTGATGCCACTTTCAGGGAACCATGTAATTACACCTATGTTTGATAGAACCTGAGTTAGTCCAGCCCTAGTTTAACCAACCAAACTGCAGCACTTTGCACTTGTCTGAGTTAAATTCCATCTGTTGTTGCTCAACTCACTTTCCCAGTTTTTCTGGCTCCTGTTGTAACCTTCCACTGTCACTGTTTCTGGTTGCCTCGCTGTAGGACGAATATTGTTAAGCTGAAACAGACTGGATAGGCTGGGGCTTTTTCCCCCTGGAACATAGGAAGCTTGGGGCGGGTGGGAACCATATGTAGGTTTACAAAATCATGAGGGAATAGTGATCATTGTCCCAGGGTAGGGGATTAGTGTTAAGCTAGAAGGTACACGTTTAAGGTGAGAGGGGAAAGATTTAAATTTTTAATTTTTTTAAATTTGCAGCTCGATAGAAACCAATTCTGGCCATTTAAGCCTGTGGTGCCCAAATACACCGATTACCGTAAATATTTGTGTAAAATGCGACTCCCCCCCCCCTATTTTTGAGGGGAAAAATTTTACCCCCGTGTATAATACAACCCCCCCTCCCCTCGCCCACCCAAGTCACGCTGATGTCTCTCTTCCCCCTTGCCCGCTCGAGTCGCACTGCCATCTCTCCGCCCACCCGAGTCGCGCTGCTGTTTCTCTGCCCACCAGCCCGCCCGAGTCGCGCTGCTATCTCTCCACCCGCCTGCCCGAGTCGCGCTGGCATCTCTCCGCCTGCCTGGCCGCCCAATTCGCAATATCGTCTCTCATGACCCCCCCCACCCGCCTAAGTCGCGCTGCCGTCTCTCCGCCCGCCCAACCAAGTCGCGCTGCAGAAAAAAAATTTGTTAAATTTTACTCCCCAGTATAATGTAACCCCCCCCCTATATTTTTGAGGGAAAAAGGGGGGAAAAATTTTGCATTTTACTCGAATATTTATGGTAACCTAGAAATCTGATTCAATTTGAAGGGTGAGAAGAAACTGGAGCACCCAGAGGAAACCCACATAGACACGGGGAGAATGTACAAACAAACTCCTTACCGACAGTGACAGGTTTGAACCTGGTCGCTGGCGCTGTAATAACATCTCACTAACTGCTGCGCTAACCGTGCTGCCCAGAGGGACCTGAGGGCGCCTTCACACAAGAATGTGAAGAGGATACATTTGCAATGTTTAATGGATGTTTGGGCAGGTACTTGGATAGCAAAGGTTTAGAGGGTGTCGTAGAAATTAACTTGTAGACTGTAGCGAGTTGAACTGTGTTAAACAATGAACCAGCTCATGGAGGTTTTAATCGGCAAGAGCAGGAAGCCTTGAAGTACCGGGCTTGCTACCAGTCATCAGAGATTACGTCATTTCCGGCCGAGCATTGCGAAGGCCATCAGGAGCACTGGTGCTTTAAAAACGCACATCAGAGTTGAGTAAGGCAGTTGGTCTTAATCAACTACGATGACTGGAGTTTAGTTTGTCACTAAACGACTACAAGGTGGAGATTTTGAGATTAGCTCTGTTTATTAACATGATATGGAGAGTGTAGCAGCATTCACTGTCAACAGATCTCTTAAAATCTTCCTCTACAAGCACTTTGATTTATACAAAGAGACATGAAGCTTTGACAGAAATTATGATTATTACATAATTTATTCAAAAACTTTGTAAACTATATCGAGATGACTACAAATGCAGGCAAATAGATTTTGCTCAGGTTGGCACCTTGGTGAGTGTGGACACATTGGGCCATAGGGCCTGATTCCATGCTCTATGACTGAATAGATTTTCTATTCAGCCAACAGTATTGGCTGCCCTACAGGGTGCGTGAAAGTCAGTAGCAATGTTCACAGGCTCTGTTTCCCACTGAAACACTGCTGTGTTAGCTTCAGCATGCATTACTCCACTGATGCATTGCGAAACATCACAATTGATGAGTTGCTGCACACGGCAAGAAACACTCTTCCAGTTACTGGAGGATGTAGCTGCTTTCGTAGCAGATTCCATGATGAGTAAAGACAGCAGTGGATGGGAGAGAAATATGGAAGGAGAGAGATGGATCAGTGAGTTTCCAGATGGTCCGAGGGTTGAACGACTTGTGGATAGTGTCATCAGTTACATCAGGATATAGGCAAGATGCAGATTTGGGCAGAAAAGTGGCAAAAGGAGTTCAAATCAGACAAATATGAAAGTGATGTATTTTGGAAGGTCAAATCTTGAAGGCAGAGTACATGGTTAATGGCCGAATACTTAATAATGTGGAGGAACAGAGGGACCTTGGGGTCCAAATCCATACATCTCTTAAGGTTGCCGTACAGGTTGATAGGATAGTTAAGAAGGTCTGTGAGATGCTGGGCTTCATTAGTCAGGGAATTGACTTCAGGAGTTATGAGATAATGTTGCATCTCTATAAATCTCTGGTGAGACCACACCTGAAATATTTTGCTCATTACAGGAAGGATATGGAAGCTATGGAGAGGGGGGGGGGGGAGAGAGGAGATGTATCAGGATAAGAGCTGGGATTTTTCTCTTCGGAGCAAAGAAGGATGAGGGGAGACTTGCTAGAGGTCTACACAATTATGAGAGGCATAGATAAGGTTGACAGCCAATGTCTTTTGCCTGGAATGACAATAGCAAATACCAGAGGACATCTGTACAAAGTGAAGGGAGAAAAGTTTAGGGGAGACAACAGGGGTAAGTTGACACTGAGGGTGCCTAGAACGCATTGCCAGGAGTGGTGGTGGAGGCTGGAACAATAGGAATATTTTAGAGACTCTTTGGCACATGAATAAAAGAAAAATAGAGGGTTACGCGGAGAGTTTAGTTTTTTTTTTGTTTGGTAGGATTATTGTGCATAGGTCAGTTGAATATAATGTTCTATGTTGTAGAGTAACTCCAACAAGAGAGTGAGAAACCCTACAGGAGGGTGGTCTCTGCAGGGAGTAATATAACATGAATAATCAATGGATGGTTGCTCTTTGTTGACGCCTGTTATGTAGATGTTGTAGAGTAAAGACCTCTTCTATCCATCGTCCTAACTATTGCCTGTGACATTCTCAAGCCCTGTGGTCCATCCCAGTGTTAACTTGTCCTTTTTTTTCCACGCATACCAAGGTATAGTGAGAAATTTTGTTTTGTGGGCAGTCCATACGTAGTATGGCAGAAAAAAATATGGTACTGAGTGCAGAGAGATAAGAGTGCAGTATGAAGGCAACATAATTTTACTGGAGTGAGGTTCAGTCAAGAGTCTGATAAAAGCAGGAAAGAAACTCCTTGAATTTGGAGGTGCAAAATCTCACACCTGAATCTCCTTTCTACAGGGAGGAGGTGAAGAAAGTGCAACTGGGGTGAGAGGGGTCTTTTAATGTATTGATTGCTTTTCTAAGTCAGCCGGAGTCAAAGAAGTCTGGGGGGGTGGTGTGATGAAGTCGATGCAGAAGAGGAGGTATGTGTGATGGAGGGAAAGGAGGTGTGTGTGTGTGTGATGGTCTGAGCCACATTCACAACCCTCTACAGTTTCTTGCAATCTTGGGTCTAGCAGTTTCAATCCTACATGGTGTTGCAACCTGACAGGATGCTTTCAGTGGTGCTCCTGTACAGGTTGTTGAGGAATGAAGATGACGTGTCAAATTTCCTTAGGCTTCTGAGGAAGTAGAGGCACTGGTGCAATTTCTTGGCCATTGCATCGATGTAGGTGGGACCAGGGCACGTCAATGGAGAGGTTTACCCCAAAGGCATACAGATGGAAGACCATTAGATATTGAAGCAGAAGTGGGCTATTCAGCCCATCGTGTTCACTCTGCCATATAACCACTTACAGCACAGAACAGGCCAGTTCGGCCCTACTAGTCCGTGCCGTAGGAAATCCCCACCCTCCTAGTCCCACTGACCAGCACCCGGTCCATATCCCTCCAGTCCTCTCCTATCCATGTAACTATCTAGTCTTTCCTTAAATGTAACCAATGATCCCGCCTCGACCACGTCTGTCGGAAACTCATTCCACATCCCCACCGCCCTTTGCGTAAAGAAATTTCCCCTCATGCTCCCCTTATAATTTTCCCCCTTCAATCTTAAACCATGCCCTCTAGTTTGAATCTCCCCCACTCTTAATTGAAAAAGCCTATCCACGTTTACTCTGTCTGTCCCTTTTAAAATCTTAAACACCTCTATCAAGTCCCCTCTCATTCCATTCCATGCCATTACATTCTCATGCCATTCCATCATAAACTGATCCATTCCCACACAGCCCCACTCTTCTACCTTCTCCCATAAAGTTTGATTCTCTGACTATTCAGATACCTATTGATCTTGTCTTAAATGCACCCAATGATCTGGCCCCTCCACAGCTGCCCATGGGAGCAAATTCCAGATGTTCACTACCCTCTGCAAAATTAATTCCTACATATCTCTTTTAAACGGGCACCCTTCAATCCTGAAGTTGTGCCCTCTTGTTCTGGAGCTCCCCTATTGTGGGGAAACACCTTTGACACTTCTACTCTGTCCAGGCCTTTCAACATTTGAAATGCTTCAATGAGGTCCCCCCTTCATTATTCTGAACTCCAAGGAGTGCAGTCCAAGAGCCGTCAAATGTTCCTCATATGATAATCCCTTCATTCCAGGAATCATTCTTGTGAATCTTCTCTGAACCCTCTCCCATCCCAGCTCATTGTTCTTAAATAAGGAGCTTAAAGTACACCAAGTGAGGCATCACCTGTGAGGAAGCCAGCATGAGCACAGTGTGATGTAAGTGGGAGGCTGCAAGGTGCCACGAATTCCCCTGTGGACAGAGGAGTCTGCGTCTGCCTTTTCAGGAAATGGTGCTGCTAAATTGTTGTCTGAACCTTGATTTCAGATGGGTGTGGGCATGCAATACAAATTCTTCTTTAGTGTTGATGTCATTGGTGAGAACTTCACACCAGGAAACTGTTCCTGGGGCTGGAGAGATCATGGCAAACCTCTAGCTTCCACTTTTCCCCAGGGTGCTGAGGCCAAGTGTTGGTGTATTCTTCTCAGTCTCAACTGCGCAGGAGATTGGCACACCAAGTTACTTTGGTTGTATTAAAGTGCAGGAAGACCCAGGGAGATTGACTGTAATCTCTAAACATGATATAATCCTTAGCTAAATTAGCGGAAACAGGATTTTCCTCCAGAGTTCCTCTGGCTGCTGGTGGACTGTCTGACAGCTAGTGTTACAGCAGGCAATCCCAGGACGTTGCTGGGTGTGAGGAAACCTGTGAGCGTAGGAATAAGTTGACGTTTACAACAGGAAGAATGACAACCAGTACGAGTTAAGAATGATGGAAAAGGATTAATTGGGTGAATCGAGTCAACTAATACCCCTCTACTTTCTAGAGTTTAAAGAGAATCAGCCTATCGTCGAGAACTTCTACAGGTGTGGAAAGTACACCTCAGCCTAGTTTGGAAACACAAGTGTCCAGGAATGCAGAAGGCTGTCTTGGTTTATTGTGGTAATTCAGCCATTCTCAACCTTTTTTGCAGCGATGTTCCCTATAGGACTCTGCTCAAAGGTTATGGGCCCCCTTCCCTATGAAATAGTCAAGTGTAGTTGGTTTCTTACGTACTTGAACTGACTCCATAAAAAACACCCAAAAAAATGATTTCAGTCCAAGGCCCTCCCCTTAAACATGTTGGGAATGGCTAAATGGGGTTGGCGTACCTTGTGTACCAGTGCGGCTGAGGCCAGTAAGAATTTTGGTGTATTTGTACTTGCGTGTGACACTAAACTGACTCCCTGTTGTCTCCTCAGTCAGGTTCCACTGCCTTATACTTCGCTGCTCAACAAGGTAATGAGGCAATTCTGAAGTTCCTGTTGGAGTACGGGGCCTCCACGGAGCTGTCTACCAAAGTAAGTCAGCTTGTGATCTGTGACCCCTGATAGGGTCACCAGAATTCAGCACTGGTTACCATATTCCTGTAATTTACCGAGAGCAGTGTTCACTAACTCTGTGGTGGGGGGATACTCCCAGAAAAGTACAACTGGGTGGGGGTGAAGCTGAGGGTAGGTGGAGGAAATAATGGGGGGGGGAGCGGCTAGGGGGGACAACAAAGAGACATGAAGCTGGAGGAGGGGATTTAAAGCTAGGAGTGGGGCCATAGAACAGGAAGCACAGGACTGTCAGTGAAGTTGGGGTGTTAGTTGGGAGAGTAATAACATTGTCGGATCTCCCACCCCTCCTCCCCCACCCCCCCCCCCCCCCCCCATTGAATAGTGAAGGCAGTGAATGTGGCCATAGCCAAGCATGTCTGTCTTGAGGTGAGGGGAAATCAGTGAATAATAGAGGCAAAGTGGATCCTCACAGTCTGCCCCATATGCCACAGGGTAGATGATTCTAGAACTAGGGAGTGTGGGTGTAAGGTGAGTGGGGAGAAATTTGAGAAGATCCTGAGGGGCAACCTTTTCACTCAGAAGGTGGTCTGGTCTGGAATGAGTTGCGGCAGGAAGCTGTGTAAGTGGGTACAATTACAATGTTCAAAATTTGGGCAGATACATGGACAGGATGGGCTGAGAAGGATGTGGGGTAAATGTAGGCAAATGGGTCTGCTCTGGATCAACATGGATGAGTTGGAAAGAAGGGCCTGTTTCGTGAGGTAAGACTGACTCCAAGTAATTTCTGTTTCCTACACAGAATGGTGCCACTCCTCTCTCCATTGCCAGTCAATGTGGACACATGAGAGTCGTGGAGACCTTGCTGAACAGAAGATGCAATGTTAACATTCAACTGCAGGTGAGGGCAGTGGGTGACATGGAAGATCCCTCTACCTGCTGGTTAAAGTCAGCACCTGAATCCTGTGCACATAAACTTGGCCAGTGTGTACCTGGGGAATGTGCTCAGTTCTTAGTCAAAGGAACACAAGAAATGCAGATGCACAAATAGAACCATATAACATTACAGCATAGAAAACAGGCCCTTCAGCCCTTATAGTCTGTGCTGAACTATTATTTTGCCTACTGACCTGGACACATTCCATATCCCTCCATACTTTTCCCATCCACATACCTGTCCAAATTTTTCTTAAATGTTAAATTGAGCCTGCATTCATCACTTCAGCTGGCAGCTCGTTCCACACCCCCACCGGTCTCTGTGAAGAAAATTCCCCCCTCCATGTTTCCCCTAAACATCTCACCTTTCATCCTTAACCCATGTCCTCTAGTTTGCATCTCACCCAATCCAAGTCAAAAAATCCTATTTGCATTTACACTCTGTCAATCCCCTTCATAATTTAATATACCTTCATCAAATCTCCCCTCATCCTTCTACATTTCAGGGAATAAAGCCCTAACCTATTTAATCTTTCCTTGTAACTCAGTTCCTGAAGTCCCAACAACATCTTGAATCTTGGTCAAACAGAGAAGCAGGTCAGGCAGAAAGAAATAGTCAACCTTTTGGGTCAGGACCCTTCATTGAAACTAAAGAAGAAATGAAGGGTGATATATACAGGGGGAGGGTGCTCGATAGAGTATTGGATGAGAATGTGCAGAGAATAAAAATGGGATTAGTATAAAGGAGTGGTTGGTAGGCATGAACCGGAAGGGCTGAGGGGCCTGTCCTAAATATCCCTATCTCTGTTCGGCAATACCAGTCCCACTCCTCCTTCCTCCAACAGGCAGAACTTGTCCTCGCCCTCAGTAACTTCTTCTTTGATTCATGCCAATACCTTGTGGAAGGACAGGCCTGAAATGTCAGTGATTCTTCCTATTGACACTGCAAGACTTGCTGCTGCGTCCTTCCAACACTTTTGTGCTTTTACTTCTTGTCACTGTGTTGGCCATTCGGCCCCTCAAGCTTTCCTTCCTGCCCAGTATGATCATGGTTCTATTTAAAGCTGCAACCCTCCAAGAAACCAGACTCCTTCTGGTTCATTAAGCATCTGTTCCCTATATTCCAGAGACTGAGTGCAGCTCTCTGCACTGCAGTCTCAGGAGTCCTTAACAGTAATCAATAATCTGCATTTGCCACTTTACAGCCTGAAGGAACCCCTGGATTGGTAAGTGCATTAAATTGCATTTAAATGAGGTTAGATCCATATTATTGATTGGTTAAAATGAGAAAAGGAACAAGTCATTCCCTGAATTAATAATGTTTTATGTAATAGACTATTAACCTTTCCTAGTTGAAGAACTATTTATTGTTGATAAAAGAGATAGAACAGATTATTCCACTTGAAAAAAATCAACACTCTCTGAACTAGCCATTCTTAACCTCTTTTTGTCTATGCCTTCCCAACCCCTGCCCCAGGACTCTTCCCCTTTCCCTGTAAAAGAGTCAAGTTTTGGATTCTTCCATACTTCTACCTAAAAAATATTTGTGTTCCATGCAGTGAAAAGAAAACAAGGTTCCAGGAGCATGTTGTGAAGATTAGCAGAGCAGCACATTGCAATCACAGTTTTGAATCCAGCGCTGTCTGTAAGGAGGATGTACATTCTCCCCATGACCTGCGTGGGTTTCTTCCCAGTGCTCTGGTTTCCTCTCACCTTCCATAACGTACAGGGTTGGGAGGTTAATTAGGTGGAATTGGGTGGCATGGGTTTCATGGGCTGGAAGTGCAGTATCGTTAAAATTAAAAATATACATATTTTGCATCAGGACGTCGACAGAGTGAGTGATAGAATGAAAAGCTGGGGAATGGAGTTTAGTTTGGGGAAGATGGAAGAATCAAAAGGCCAGAAAGAGACTGCGTGAGTGACCCAGAGAAATGTGGGTGTTCTAGAAATGAACTGCAAAATGTCAAAGGCAGCTGCCACAAGTAGTTACAAAGGCCAAAGCAGGCAACCTGATTGTGAGGGGTCCGTGATTAGGACAGGCAACCTGATTGTGAGGGGTCCGTGATTAGGACAGGCAGCCTGATTGTGAGGGGTCCGTGATTAGGACAGGCAACCTGATTGTGAGGGGTCCGTGATTAGGACAGGCAGCCTTATTGTGAGGGGTCCGTGATTAGGACAGGCAGCCTTATTGTGAGGGGTCCGTGATTAGGACAGGCAGCCTTATTGTGAGGGGGTCCGTGATTAGGACAGGCAGCCTTATTGTGAGGGGTCCGTGATTAGGACAGGCAGCCTTATTGTGAGGGGTCCGTGATTAGGACAGGCAGCCTTATTGTGAGGGGTCCGTGATTAGGACAGGTAGGATTGCTTACAGCCATGCAGGGTGTTGGTGTTGGCAAATGACTTGGCATCCACAGTCGTCTTTGGCAATGAATTCACCCCTCTCTGGCTGAAGAAATTTCTCCTCATCTCTGTTCTAAGGGATTTTATTCTGGGGCTCTGCACTCTGGTCTTAGACTCTCCAAATACTGGCAGTATCTTCTCCATGTCCATTATATCAAGTCCTTTTAATACTCAGGAGGTTTCAGTTAGATCCCCCTCATCCTTCTAAACTCCAGTGAATATGGGCCTAGAACCATCAAAAGCTTCTCATACATTAACTCTCTCATCTCTGGGATCATTCTTGAAAATGTGAATATTTGAAAGATTGTGAAATTGAGGGTAGTGGACCAGAAGAGAAGTTGAGGCCAGTGTTGATCAGTCATGTTCCTATTGATTGACGAGGCAGGAATGAAGGACTGGGTGGCCTTCTCATGCTCCTATTTTCTTTAGTTCTTGTGTCATCGGAAACTTAGTTCTCAATGACACCTGGTGAGATTCTACTTTTATTTAGCATCAGACAGATACATGTCATTCTTCCTCATAGCACCAGCTGAGGCTTCACTTGGAGTATTGTGAGCAGTTTTGGGTTCCTCGTTTAAAAAAGGGTACGTTGACGTTAACAAGAATTCAGAAGAGTCATCGTCGGGATTTAGGAGAATGGGGGGGGTCTCATGGAAACATTCTGAATGTTGAAAGGCTTGGACAGAGTAGATGGAGAAAGGTTGTTTCCCACGGTGGGAGAGTCTTGGACAGTGGTGGGCAACCTTTTACCATGCGTGGGCTGGATGGTGTGACAGTGGTTCATTGGGCAGCCTGCACTGATGCTCCATAAATGAGATAAATACTGAAGCACAGACGTTATGTAATTTAAGTTTTCAATTATCTCTGCTTGAAGTACGTAATGTACAATTTAGAACATAACTGACGATAATGAGGGGATTGGAGGTAATATCTCCAAATTTGCAGATGACACTAAGCTAGGAGGGGTTGTGTGCACGGAAGAGGGGGTCAGGAAGCTCCAGTGTGATTTGCATAAATTGAAGGACTGGGCAGATCCATGGCAAATGCACTACAATGTGGATAAATGTGAGGTTATCCACTTTGGTAATACAAACCGGAGGGCAGATTACTATTTGAATGGCAATAGATTAAGAGATGGGGAAGTGCAGAGAGACCTAGGGGTACTTGTACACCAGTCTCTGAAGGCGAGCATGCAGGTACAGCGCAGGTAAAAAGGCAAATAGTATGTTGGCCTTCATATCAAGAGGGTTTGAGTATAGGAACAAGGATACCTTACTGCAGCTGTACAGGGCCTTGGTGAGACCCCACCTGGAGTATTGTGTGCAGTTTTGGTCACCTTATCTAAGGAAGGATGTTCTTGCAATGGAGGGAGTGCAGAGGCGATTCACCAGGCTGATACCTGGAATGGCAGGAATGACTTAGGAGGAAAGATTGCGCAAATTGGGATTGTACTCGCTGGAGTTTAGAAGATTGAGAGGGGATCTCATAGAAACCTATAAAAATCTGGCAGGACTGGACAGAATGGATGCAGATGGGATGTTTCCAAGGATGGGAAAATCCAGAACCCGGGGCCATGGTTTGAGGGTAATAGGCAAACCATTTAGGACCGAGATGAGGAGGAATTTCTTGACCCAGAGGGTGGTGAATCTGTGGAATTCATTGCCACAGAGGGCAGTAGAGGCAGGTTCATTAAATCTATTGAAGAGGGAATTAGATCTATTTCCTCAGTATAAGGGTATTAAAGGTTACGGAGAGAAGGCGGGGACGGGGTACTGAACTGTAAGATCAGCCATGATCTCGTTGAATGGCGGAGCAGGCTCGAAGGGTCGAATGACCTACTCCTGCTCCTATCTTCTATGTTTCTATGTTTCTAATTTATCAAAACACAATCCACAGAAAAAGTTCAAGCAACAAGATAACCTTATTCCTTCCAAAAAAACTACGACGATACATTTCAGGTCAGAAGAGCATCTTCAAATCTGGAAATGCACCAAAAAATCACGAGTTAGTCATTAAAATAACACCATTTTTTTTAAAAAAGGTAAAAATGAGATAAATTAGTCACCATGAAAATAAAACATTAGGTCACATTGGACCAACCCATGGCCACTCTCTCCACTTGCCTCCCTTCTTTCCATGGAAACTCCTTCCTGACCTGGAGTTGTGTTAACCTCCTCACACTGGAATGAATTCCTGCGGCACCAACCGTTTGTGGCCCGCTGGCCCAGGAAAGCCCTGACTGTGCCCGCCAGTAAACACTGGCCATCAGCCTGTGGAATCCGGACATCAGCTTCACTTGTTCACCTGCTGTCACCGCCAACCCGACGATGTCAGCGTCCGTTACCTTTGAGCCGAACCCGCATGATCCAAACTCAATAGTTGCTCGTTTGAAATCAGATCCCACTACCCGCCTGACACGGCAGCACTCAATTGTCCCACAATGCACTGAACTACAGTAGCCAACCCAACTGCTTTCACACAAGCTACCAAATGTTGGCAGGGTTTAAAAAAAACATGTAGCTAATTACTCAGTGTTGGGTTGCAGGCCAGATAAATTTGGATCACGAGCTGGATCTGGGTAGGTTGCCCACCCCTGGTCTAGGATAAGAGGGCACAACTTCAGAATTGAAGAATGTCCACTTAGAACAGATATGCAGAGGAATTTCTTCAGCCAGAAGGTGGTGAACCTGGAATTTGTTGCCACAGACGGCTGTGGAGGCCAGGTCATATTAGTGTATTTAAGGCAGAGATTGATAGGTTCTTGTTTAGCCAGGACATCAAAATCATGGGGAAAAGGCAGGGCAGTGAGGCTGGGTAGGAAAATGGGTCAACTCATGATTGAATGGCAAGACCGACTCGATGGGCTGAATAGTCCAGTTCTGCTCCTTTGTCTTTTGGTCTTATATACTGAGGTAATCTTATGGATGGGTCATGGAATTTCTGAATACTGTGTTGGACAACAGGCTGTGTTCTTTGCTTCAGGATGGGGCGACCTCACTCTTTCTAGCTGCACAAGGTGGACATCTTCGAGTGGTTCAGCAGCTCCTGTCAGCGGGAGCCAAGGTCGACCAACCGAGGCAGGTACGGACATTGCTCACCACTGGAGGGCGAGGAGAATTAAATCAGCCGATCTGCAGGCAGTCTGAGTGTGGTGTTGTCACTTCACCAAACATGACAATGGAGTCAACAGGTTCACGTGTCAGGCATTATTCTTGTTTATTTCCATTTTTCCATAGGGAGTCTGCCAGTGCTGGTGTTCCCAAGTGCTTTCTGCCCCAGAATTAGGGAGAAAACATAGAACCTTGCAGCATAGCCCACGATGTTGTGCCAACCTATGTAAACATACTCCACATCAATCAAATTTTTCCTTCCCTGGGAGGAAACCCACACAGATCACAGGGAGAACTCCTTGCAGGCAGCACCGGACTCGAACCCAAGTTGAGGTCCATCACAAGTCACCATGTTACACTGTATTGTGTGCTTGCAATGTGACAAGGAATGTCAACTAACCCCAAATTAGTTGGAACTCATAAAGCTCTATTTTTCCTGCATTCAAGTGCCTGTCTGAGAGTCATTTGAATGTCTCTATTGTACCAGCCTCCTCCAGCATTGCATTCCAGGCACCCACCGCTCTCTATACAGTAAATAAAAACTTAACCTCTGACGTCTTCCCTTGGACTTAAGTCACAGAGTTATACAGCAGGACACCGTCCCTTCAGCCCTACTCATCCATGCCTTCCTGATGTAGTCTCATTGCCCATATTCCTCGCAATGCTTCGTATCTATATATTTATCTCAATGTCTGTTACGGCTTGGTTAGCACAACGCTATTACAGTGCCAGTGATCCGGGTTCGAATTCAGTCCTGTCTGTAAGGAGTTTCCATGCTCTCCCCTGTCTCCATGAGTTTTCAATGCTCTAATTTCTTCCCACCCTTTAAAAGGGACTTACTGCGTTAGTTGGTTAATTAGGTGTAATTTAGCGGCACCAGTTTCATGGGCTGGAACAGCCTTCTACCATGCGACATTGTTAACGTTAAATAAAAAGGTGTTATAATCGTACCTGCCTCTATAACTTCTCCTAGTGCAATGTTCCACACACCTGTCATCCCTTGTGTGAGAAATGTTCACCTCTCAGCTGAAAGCAGTGCCACTGATTGTAATAAAAAGATGCTGCAGAAACTCAGCAGATCTCGCAGCGTTCATAGCAAGTAAAAGATATATAACCAACAGTTCAGGCCTGATCCCTCTTTCAAGATATGAGCAAAAGGCAGATCGGCGCCTGAATTAAAAGGCTGCGGAGAAGAGGAGCACAGACCCACAGACAAACGGTGTTAATTGGATAGGGATAGGAGGACAGGAAAGTGAGAATTGATTGGGGGAGGGGGTGGCTCTGTGGATACAGAGCTAGAGGAAAGGAGTCAGGGGGATAGAAGGAAACTGGAGAAGTCAACGTTAATGCCATCCAATTGGAGGGTGCCCAGACAGAGAATGATGTATTCATCTTCCATTTAAATGTTTTCTTTCCTCGAGCCATGTCTCTTTCTTCCCTTTTTCCTGTCTCCTTTCCCCAAGTTCTGCATTCACAGAGCCAAAAACACCCCATCCCCCAGTTAATTCTCATCTTTCTTCTGTCCGCTATTCATGTCCAATTAACACCTTTTGACTGTTGTTCTATACTCCTCCCTAT
This sequence comes from Narcine bancroftii, assembly GCF_036971445.1. Classification (NCBI taxonomy): domain Eukaryota; kingdom Metazoa; phylum Chordata; class Chondrichthyes; order Torpediniformes; family Narcinidae; genus Narcine; species Narcine bancroftii. Next base: position 371,393,523 of record NC_091470.1, read on the forward strand.
GCCCTTCCCTTCTCCCCAGTGATTACATTCAGGCGCCTGTCTGCTTTTAATCATACCTTGAAGAAGGGCTCAGGCCTTTACCTCCTATGAACGCTGTGAGACCTGCTGAGTTCCTCCCGCATTTCTGTGTTTTTACTACAATCTCCACGTCTGCAGACTTTCGTGTTTCACTCCTCTGGTTTTAGACTGCCCTATGTTGGCAAGAAAACTGTGCCTGTGGTGGTCGAGATGGGGATTTGGGAGAATCCTGGGCAAGGGCACCACTGGGGGAAACTGCCCTCAGCCTCCTGTTCTTTAACATCTCCTCCTTATTTTGCTCAGGATCTAGTCACACCGTTGTGGATAGCAACGCAGATGGGACATACTGATATTGTTAAGCTGCTACTGCAACATGGAGCAAGTTCTGATACACCCCGCAAGGTCAGATCTGCACTTCTAGTGAGAGCAGTTTGGTAAAAGTGCCTTGCTCTGGTCCGTGACAAAACAGGCGAATGCACACTTGGGTTTAATTTCACAGATGGTGCAATATGTAAGCCACCTAACACGGGCTTGGTTGTAGTATCAGTATGCAATAACAGGAAGCTAACTCAAGAGACTGTGCCCTCTGGTCTGGCTGTTGGTCTTGTTGGGATCAATAACAGACAATGCAATTTTTTACCAAACTTCTCAAGAATGAACAGGAATTGTTGCATAAAAATGCTGGAAGTGCTCAGCACCTGCAGAGAGAGAAACAGAACCAATGTTTCAGGATGGAGAGCAGAGTCTTTCTCGTTAAGGCATTCTCCCAGTATTGGGGAAGGAGTTCCGGGAATTGGAATTCTACTAGACGGACTCAGGCCCTTCAACCCAACTCATCCATGCTGACTAAGGTTTCCATCTGAGTTAGTCCCATATGCCTGCAATCGACTCATAATCTTCAAAACCTTTCCTATCCGTGGAAATGTCTTTGGAAAAGGGCCTTCATTCTCTTTATCTATTCTCCACCTGATTTTATAAAGCTCTTTAAGGTTGTACTCCACCTCCTGCTCTCCAGTGATGAAAGTCCCAGTTGCCCAGTCTCTCCTTTTAATTCAAGAACTTGTAAATCTTTTTTGCACTCTTTCCAGTTAATTACATCTTTCCTATTGTGTGGTGACCAGCACTGCACCCAATATTCCGTGTAGTCTTACCAGCCTCCAGTTGTTACATGATGTCCCATCTTAATGCCCTGACTGAAGGCCAGTGTGCCATGTGCCCTTTTCACCTACCTCTCTATTCGTGTTCTCACTCAGAGAGTACCTGTATTCAACTCCATTCCCCGGAGGCCCTTCCATTCACAGTGTATACCTGCCCTGGTTTAAGATAAAAGACATAGGAGCAGAAATAGGCTATTACCATAGGGAATAGAACAAAACAGAACAGAAGCAGGCCCCTTTGGCCCTTCTTGTCTATGCCGAACCATTTTTTGTTTGCCTAGTCCCACTGACCTGCACCCAGTCCATAGCCCTCTATACCTCTCCCATCGATATACCTGTCCAAATTCTTCTTAAATTTTATAATTGAGCCCGCATTCACCACTTCAGCTGGCAGCCCATTCCACACTCCTACCACTCTCTGTGTGAATAAGTTCCCCCTAAACTTTTCCCCTTTCACTCTTAACCTATGCCCTCTGGTTTGTATCTCACCTACCCTCAGTGGAAAAACCCTATCCACATTTACTCTGACCCCTGATGTGACTGGGTGCCTGGAATGTGTGTATTCTGGGTGGTCATGTGTCCTCCCTGTCTGAAACAAACGTATTTGGAAGTCACATCACCTCTCCATCAAGGTTGGACTCCAGACACCCACTTGTGCACACCTTGCCATTGGCTACTTTAAATCACCTTGGGTCATTATTGGCTCGAAGCAGATTAGCACAGTATATAGCAATGCACAAAACATTTTTTATCTCTGCCACGTCACTACTGTGGATGTCCCTGCAAGTGTTGTAGGTAAGGTGTACACTACACTGAAGATGAGCAATAGATCAGTACTTACAGAGAGCCGCATCCCCATTGGTACAGGGAACCGGGTGTGTGTGTGAAAGTGCCTGTGTTGAGCGTGTACTCAAGTATGTGAGTGTGTAGAGTATAGGTGGCCACTGGTATCGGAGTCCAATCTAGGTCTGATGTAAATGTCTATATTGTTGTTTAAGTAATATAGTAATAGAGTCCTGTTTGACGTTCTTCCCTGTTTGTCTCCTGAGTGTTAATTAAAGTTACGTGTGATTGTACTCTTTTGTCCAGACTCCTCTCTCTATGAACCCAACAAACTTGATACAGTTCCAACATGACCATTGGAGCTGCGAGCAGACTTCAAGGAGTTTTGGCAGGACACATGGAGTCTTAAACATGTGGGAGTGGGAGATCGTAGTAACAAAAATAGGCTTCCTGTTAGGTGCTTATGTGATGTGTAACTGCTTAAACAACGGGGACAGCAGGAGGCGACCCACAAATAGGAGAGGGGCCCTGGGGTCGGAATATAAAATCGCCAGGTGGACAGGTGACTGTCAGGGGCTCAGTGTTTGGTAGCGTGGCAGGCAAGCTACTCCATGCCAGTCAGTTGTGTGGACAGGTTGGATCCCCATGGAGAGGGCTCACGTGGTCTCCCTTCTGGAGGAATTTGGATTTCCTGGGACCAGGGGAGTGGTGAGGGGGCCCTATGGTTTACTGACATCCCTACTGAGGCACCAGTGGAGTATCTCGTCTGAGTTAAGCAGTCAGGGTGCCCAAAAAAGATGAGCCAATAGAATCCCTAACAATCCAGCACAGGTCCCTGCGGGAGGCACTGGAAGCTGCCCAGGGCACACATCAGCTGCTTAGAAACTAAGTACTCTGAAGTTGCCTGCCGGCTGATCAAAGCTTGGCAGCTTCAGGCATCGTGCCGACCTGGCTGACCGATTGATCCTGTTAAGATCAGAATGATCATTATGTACAGGGAGGAGAGATGTATGCTCAGGACATTGATGACTTTGCAGAGGCTGAATCAGAGTGTGCGCATTCCCACTCCCCCGCCCCCACCACCACCACCATGTGGGGAAGCGCCGGTGCAAAGTCATAGTGAAGGAATACTCTGCCAAGGAATTGAGTGCGCTGGTGGAAAAAAACCACCAGCAGTCAGATGAGTATCTAGCCGGCTGTGGGACGAGAGGGGGACCCCATATTCAGCCCATCAAGTCTGCTCAGCCATTTAATCATGAGCTGATCCATTTTTCTATTCAGCCTCACTGCCCTGGCTAATCAAGAACTTATCAATCTCTGCCTTAAATACACCTAATAATTTGGCCTCCACAACCACCTGTGGCAACAAATTCCACAAATTACCACCCAATGGTGGAAGAAATTTCTCTGCATGCATTTCTGTTCTAAGTGGACACCCTTCAATTCTGAAGTTGTGCCCTCTTGTGCTAGACTCTCTCACCATGAGAAACAACCTTTCTACACCTACTCTGTCCATTCCTTTCAGTATTTGAAATGTTTCAGTGAGATCCCACCATTCTCCTAAATTCCAATGCATACAGGGCAAGAGTTGTCAAACACTCCTCATATGATAACCCTTTCATTTTCGGAATCATCCTTGTGAACCTCATCCTCTGAACCCTCTCCAACATCAGTACATCCTTTCTGAAATGAGGAGCCCAAAACTGCTCACAGTACTCCCAAGTGAGGTCTCGCAATTGCCTTATAAAGCCTCAACATCACCTCCCTGCTCTTGTATTCTATTCCTCTTGAAATGAATGCCAGCATTGCATTTGCTTTCTTCACCGAATCAACATACAAGTTTACCTTCAGGCTATCCTGGATGAGGACTTCTACCTCCCTTTGAATCTCTTATTTTTTCTAAACCAAGTGCATGACTGTACACTTTCCTAAATTGTATTTCATTTGCCACTTCTCTCCAATTCTCCTTATCTAAGTCCTTCTGCAGCCTTCCTGCTTCCTCAACACTACCTGCTCCTCCAACTATCTTCATATCATTTGTAGTTTTGAGGTGGTTGCTGAGACCATTGAGGTTGGTGGACTAAGAGCTGTCCAACTGTGTAAAGTCGAAGGGCAAGAGTTGCAATGAAAAGTGAAGGGCCTTTTGCTGCACCTTTCTCTGTTCTAATCTGGGATGTTTTATAGGAATGCATAGAGATTAACATCTTGGATAGTAAAAGATGTATCTGTTAATAAATTGTGTTCCCTCGGTGATAATTATTATTCTTTCTAAGGACGGCTCAACACCTTTATTCAAAGCTGCCTATAAAGGGTTTACAGAAGTTGTTCGGGAATTACTGACATTTTCTCCTTCTCTGGGAATTCTAAAGGTAAAATTTCATTTAAGAAACTGTCTCATCTCGAACATAGAAAGATAAGCATGAAGTTATCATTTAGCTTTTTGAAATATGCCTGTGTTCTTTCGCTCCTTAAAACTCTTGTTCAAACCGATTTCCTGTTCCAAGTGGTAAATCGATGAGCTTTTTCTGGAGTACTTTCTCAGAGTCGTTATTCATGCTTGGCATGTAAGTCTCTGGACTTTCTGTTTCCTGCATTGCTGATGAGCCCTTTGTTAATTGGAGCCTGTGCCCCAAGTGGGCGTGGGACAAAGGATGGTTCAGAAATTCAACTTTCTGCCCGTGTCCGTGAACTTCCGCTCCCCTGTAATCTAAGATCAGTCCAATCTTCACCACACTGGCTCTCTCACATATCGTCTTCCTACAGTACTGCTGTTGGCAACATATAACATACATAGAAGCAGAATCAACCTCTAACTGCCCCATTATCCCATTCTAACTGCCCCATTATCCCATTCAACAAGGTTCCACCCCAACACATATTCCATTTTTCCTAATATACAATCATACAGCATGAAACAGGCCCTTCAGCCCAACATGTCCATTCTGACCAATTTGCCTGCATTTGGTCCATATGTTTCTAAACCCTTCTTTTCTGTATATCTGTCTGAATGTCTTTTGAATGTATCGTTCCCACTTCCAGTTTCATTCCAGATACGGACTACCCTTTGAGTGGAAAAAGTTGCTCATCAGTTCCACCTTAATTCTCTCCATCTCACCTTCAACCCATGACCTCCTGTTCTAGAATTGTCTCCCTGGAGGGGGAAAAAACTGAGCATTCACTTTATCCATGCTTTTGTGATTTTATAAACCTCTATAAGATCACCCATCAGCCTCCTACACTTCAGGGAAGACCCAGTCTATCCAATCTCTCACTATAACCCAACCCCTCCTGGCAACATCCTGCTGAACCTCTTCCAATTTATAGATATTCTTCCTGTAGCTGGGTGACCAGAACTACATGCAGTGCTCCTGGTGTGGTCTCACCAATGCCTTGGACAGCTGTATCACGAGGTCCAAACATTTGTACTCTATACTTTGCCCAGGAAGGTGCCAGATACCACCTTCTCATGGTAATTCCTGCCCAGGTTTGACTTCCCAAAGTAAAACACCTCCCACTTGTTAGTTAAATTCCATTTTCCTCTTCTTGGGACACCTTCCCAACTGATTCAGATCCTGTAGCCTTTGGTTCCCTGCCAATTCCTTTTGCCATCTTCTCTGCATCCTTTTACACACTTTTTCTCCTTTTCTTAGTACCCATCATGAAGTGTTAACTGTTTCTCTCCCAGAGATGCTGCCCGACCTGCTGAGTGTTTCAAGCCTTATTTCAACATTCCTGCACCATTGTTTTCACATATCTTATTTGTTTCAATGGGATAATTTAAACTCTCATAGTACAAACCCAACCTGCTGAATCATTCATCTTAAAACATCCCCTTCCGCAGCCCCAGAATTCAACATGGTGAGACTCCCTGAATATGAAGAAGAATCAGGATCTTATGGATTGCAGAGCAGGTTTGATGAGCCAAATGGCCTGCTCCTAATTATGTTCTCCTTCTCAACGGGGAGCAGGGCGGTGAGTGAGTGGAGGGGGCAGGGGGGGTGTTCTCCCAGTTTTGGTGTTCTTCACTAGTCCACTGATGCCCCTGGATTCTGCAACCCTCTTGGCCCACATCTAAACTATTCTTATCCATGGATCTGTCCAAATGTTTTTATTATCCCCCCACCTCCACCACTTCCTCTGGCAGCTCATTTCACAAACCCACCACCCTCTGTGGAGAAACCTGCCCCTCAAGTCCCATCTAAACCTCTTCCCCACCTTAAATCTATGCTCACTAGTTTTAAACTCCCCCAGTCTGGAAGGGAGAAAAGTCTGACTATATGCCTTATCTCTGCCCCCTGTGGGCAAACTATGGAGGAAGCTTAAAGGGACCCGCCCCGAAATGTGGACTGACCATTACCATTAAGTGTTTTTTTCATTTAACCACGATGTTAACAGAATCCTGTGTTTCTCCCATAAAATACACCCAAAAATGTTCAGGAAGAAAAATCTTCAATGTCGACTAAGCCTTAAAAAAAATCAGACTATTAATGTCGAGAATCTGAAATAAAAACAGATACCATTGGAAACTCTCAACAAGTCAAGCAGCATCTATGGGGCTGTGAAGAAGGAAATGATTAATATCTCAAGTCAGTGGCCTTTCCTTACTCCATCTGCCTTGCAACAAAGACCAATGCACTTGGCTGTCAGAGCAAATGGCTTTGAGCTGTGATTTGGATATAACTCAGGGGGATGTGGGCTGCTGGGATGGACTGGATGTACATAGAGCCTTGAAGGACTACTCATTTCATTCTCTCAACAACCCCTAGTCACTTTCTCTTTCTGATAGAATTTTTAAAAGTTTGCCCTCTCTCGACCACGACTTCAGGTTCAACCACCCTCCAGCTCTCAGCACCTTCCCTGGGATGGACAAAGAGCATAATCTATATGGGAGGTCTGGTGTATCCTGCTTGGATTTCTCGTTAGAGTTTAGGTGGTCCTGTTGAAACATGATTGGAGGCCCTGAGGAGAGGTAGTTTCTATAGTTTATTTTCCTTTGATCGAGGCCACGCATCCAAGAGGGATTGGAGAACTCTTCCCAACTTTTGTTTCCAAAGGATCAAATGTAAAACTAATGATTGGGGAATGTGGGTGGTATCAAAAGTGTTGAAATACACTTTCCCATAACCTAATTCCATCAATGTTATTCTGAATTCATGCATCTGGCAGCCTCAAGCAACCAGCAAAAAAATCGCAGAAATTAAATGGCTAAAAAATGCAGGTATAAAATTGGTGATTTACTGTAATTTTTCATTCATTTATTTTTCAAAATAATTTTCTCAATTGCTTCTGATCCGTGCTGCTTCCCCAGCTTTGTTTTGTACAATCAAATTTTGAATTTAAACCCACAGGTTAGAACCTAGATGGAACTGACCATTAGAATGTGTACACTGGTTTCCCTCCAGATGCAGTGAATATCTTCTTGTTACAGAATGGAATGACAGCTCTCCATGCTGCCGTGTTAGGAGGGAGTGTGAGAACAGTGACCCTACTCGTTGAATCTGGAGCAGATCCAAGTGTAAGGAACACGGTGAGAAGCTCTTCCCTTTGCCTTGTATCCCTGGGTTTTTGTAGAGACCAGAATGTAGAAATTCAATGGCACAATGGCCAAGGTTAGGGCTGCTGAGGTGGTCTTGTTTGGTTAATTAATATTGACAGGAAATGGACAAAGGAACAAGTGAAGGAAATGATTCAAGATTCCTTTATTGTCATCTAATATACAGTAAATGTAATTTTACACAAAATTTCCCTCTGCCAGCTGTAAGGCATTGTTGCCATTAGTTCACCCATCGCCCCTTACAGTGAAAGAAAGAGAAACGAAAGAGTTCCTTCGGGGTCACCGAATGTCCTTGGATTTGCCTCCAGCACTCCTGCAGCTGCAAAGACCCCTGTTTGATCCATCAACAATCCGAGCTCCAGATCCAAACCTTCAGCGCCCGAAGCCCTTCGGGAACTCCTCGCCCTCACTAATCCCAGTTCCATGAGTCCCTTGACAACAAATCACTGACCACCTGCAGCCAATGTGGGTTCTTCAGCCACTAAGCCCCTCACTGATCCATTGCCATGGTCACTGTCCTGTAGGGTCGTCTCCTCTGCTTCTCCTTCTCAACGGGGGGGCGGGGGGGGGGTGTTCTCCCAGTTTTGGTGTTCTTCACTAGTCCACTGATGCCCCTGGATTCTGCAACCCTCTTGTCCCACATCTAAACTATTCTTATCCATGGACCTGTCCAAATGTTTTTATTATCCCCCCACCTCCACCACTTCCTCTGGCAGCTCATTTCACAAACCCACCACCCTCTGTGGAGAAACCTGCCCCTCAAGTCCCATCTAAACCTCTTCCCCACCTTAAATCTATGCTCACTAGTTTTAAACTCCCCCAGTCTGGAAGGGAGAAAAGTCTGACTATATGCCTTATCTCTGCCCCCTGTGGGCAAACTATGGAGGAAGCTTAAAGGGACCCGCCCCGAAATGTGGACTGACCATTACCATTACAGGATGCTGCACGACCTGCTGAGACACTCCAGGAGCTCAGAATTTGCTCAATTCCAGAGTCTGGCTTTTGTGTTTCTCTGTGCCACTCATGGGTTTGTTCATCATCTGATTGTACCAGTTATTGTTATCATTGGTATTCCTTCGGTTTGAAGAAGAGACATTGTTGTGCAGTTCATCTGTAGACTCAAAGGTGACTTTGCTGTCCCAGTCTGGAAGCACAGAGTCTAGCACAATGGAAGTCCGTTTTTGTAATAACTGTGGCTGCTGCTTTGTGTCGCCATTCACAGTTTTCCATCAGTTTTTGGCAGCGCCTATCTTCAAAACTGGTGTCAGCTTCATCGCACAGGGCTCGCCAATGGAATCTGTAAGCAGTCACACCTTCTGGTTCTCTTGGCTGGATGCATCAATAGCAGAGGGTTTCTTTCACAGAGTCTTTATAGCACTTGTGTGGTTGACTTTGAGGTCTCCTTCCGATCTCAGTTCACTATAGAGCAGCTGGCAGGGCACTCGGTGGTCTTCCGTTCTGATGACGTGACCCACCCACCGCATCTGGGCTCTGATGATCAAGGACTCAATGCTGGTGGTCTTCATGTGATCCAAGACCTCCAGGTTGGAGACATGGTCTTGCCAATGGATGCCAAGGATGGAACGGAGGGCGCGCATATAGAATTTCTCCAGTTGTTTGATGTGACGTCAGTACAGAGTCCAAGTCTCACATCCATATAGGAGAGAAGGGATGACCACAGCTCTGTAAACTTTAAGCTTTGCAGAGATGCGGACATTGTGTCGATTGAGCACTCTGGTACGCAGCCTCCCCAGAGCCTAGTTGGCCTTGCTGATCCTGGAATCAATTTCTTTTCCCAAAGACTAATTACTCAAGATGATGCTCCCCAAGTATTTGAAGCTGTTTACATTTGTCAGCTGGGTGTCGTCAACAGTGAGTTTTGGTTCTATGGTGTTGGTGTTTGGCACAGACTGATGGAGAACTTCAGTCTTGTTCAGGTTGGTGGTCAGGCCAAAGAGCGTAGCCCCATCTGAGAATTTGTTCAGAATTAGCTTTAGATCACTTTGTGCGCCAGGAGCGCACAGTCATCAGCAAGAAGTTTCTTGAATAACTGTGTAGAAGCACTTCGTCCATGCGTTCAAGCAGCGAAGGTCGAAGAGAGAGTCGTCCAGTTGGTACTTGATGTACACTCCCTCCTCCATAGCTTGGACAGCACGTGTCAACATGCAAATGAAAAACAGATTGAACAAGACTGGAGCTAGAACACAACCCTGCTTCACCCTGACAAATGCAGCTGATATATCACCACTGCAGAGGACCTGTCCTGACATTCCGTCATGGAGCAATTGAATCAATTTTACAAATTTCCTTGGGCATCCGTAACGTCTCACGATGATCCAGCCAGCCTCCCTGTTTATATTGTGAAATGCCTTTGTCAGTTCAATGAAGACAGAGGCTCGTTCTGCTCGATGCACTTCTCCTGAACTTGTCTCACGGCAAATACCATGTCCACTGTACTCCATTCTGGCTGAAAGCTGGACTGTGCCTCTGGGATATTCCTTTCAGAGACAGTAACAACTCTGTTCAGGAGGATGTGGATGAAAATCTTGCCTGTGATGGACAGCAGTGAGATACCCCTGTAGTTTCCGCAGTTTGATTTGCCTTCCTTATTTCTGTAGAGAGCCTCGATGAGCGCATTGCGGAAGTCGGCAGACATCTCCTTTATGATCCAGATGTCTTTCAGGATGTTTTGGAATGCCTGTAATGTGTTTGGGCTTAGAGCTTTGTAGATCTCGCAAGAATACCATCCTGCCCTGTTGCTTTATTTGAATTCATCTGCAAGGTTGCTTTATTGATCTCATCAGTAGAGGGTGACAGGTCTACGTCATCCAGGACTGGCTGTTGAGGTATGTGCTGTCAGACATCAGGATCAACTGTGGACGGCCTATTGAATAGGTTGGAAAAATATTTAGCCCAGCAGTTTTTCAGTCCTTCCTGGTCTTTGATCAGGCTCGACCTGTCTGATGACAGCAAGGGGGAGCATCCTGATTTAGAAGGACCATAGACTGACTTTATGGTGCTGACAAACTGTCTGGTGGCACCCATATCTGCATTGTGTTCCACCAGCTCAGCTTTTCTCTGCCACCACTTCTCCCTCATTTCTTGCAATTCTGCCTGGACTTTGGACTGCAGATCTTTAAACTTGTCTTTCTTTGAGACAAATAACAGGTCATTTTGCCAGTCTCCGCAGGCCTTGTTCTTGGCCCTAAGGGCCTGGTGAAATGGTCTCATGGTTTTCATCAAACCAATCTTGATGCCCTCGGGTTTTTGTTCCAAGTATAGTTGTTGCAGTCTGCATGACAACATCTTTGAACTGCTTCCACTTTTCAGAACAGGTTCCCACTTGCGGTAAATTGCTGGAGAGTTTTTCATTAAAAGGTCATCTTGAAATCGTTGGGCTTGACCTGGATCTCATTCTGCTGATGTTGAATGATACTCTACAGTCTTTGATTGTTTATGATGCTGGAGGGCAGGATGAGGACCAACCGAACCAGCCTGTGATCTATCCAACACTCAGCACCTCACATGGCCAGGGTGATGCTGATGTCTCGAAGGTCACACCAGCGTACAATGACATAGTCAAGTAGGTGCCAGTGTTTGGACCTAGGATGCGTCCCAGTTGTTTTGCACTTGTCTGCCAGTCTGAACATTGTGTTAGTGGTGCACAGGTTGTGCTCGGCTCACTTACTCAGAAGCAGCAGGTCATTTTTGTTTGGTTTTCCCACTCCGTCTCCCAAGGTCTCCGTCCCAGTTGTCACTATCTTACCCCACCCTAGCACTGAAGTCGCCCAAGATGACGAGTTTGTCACTGGCAGGGATTTTCCGAATAGTCCAGGTCCTTGTAGAAATTTTCCTGGTCTTCGTCTGAACTCAGGAGAGTTGGTGCAGAGTCATGTGCCGGGACTTAATAAGAGGGAAGCAAAACTTCATGATACCTTCATTGATTCCAGTGGGTAGGGATATTCTTTAGCAGAGCAGTTTTGATTGCCAAACCTACTCTGTGGATCCTGTTGTCAGTCTGTGGTTTTCCTTTCCAAAAGAACGTATATCCACTCACTGGTTCCTGTAATGAACGCTCGACTGCAAGCCTGGTCTCACTGAGTGCAGCAATGTCAATGTGATAATGGCAAAGTTTGTTTTTCAGCCTTGCCACTTTGTCTCTATCCAGCAAGGTGCAGACATTCCAGGCTCCAAAAATGAGTTTTCTTTGATTTATTTTTCTTGTATGTCGACTGCTAAAGAGATGTTCTGCCAGCTGCGGTTAGCTAGCCAGATGCTGTTATGTTTGAGGTACCTTTTCTAACCCCCTTCCTCATGCGAAGGTGGACGGACAGTGCTGTCATTAAAAAGGATTGCCCAGTCACCCTGGATGCTGCTGGACATTTCTGCTGCCCTGGGTACAGAGACCACTGGTCCAAAGGCCACCTACTTGCAGGTTTGTACTAAACTGCCAGTGGTCATCTCCACCTGTTGCTTCATCACTCCCCCATTACAGTAGGACTTGTTGAATTGCACAAGAGAAACTGTGTGATGGGGTTTTAAATGGACAGGGGTGATCCCACTCTCAGCTGAAGAAGCCTTGATCCAGTGGCACAACTGACCATTACGACTTGAGACCTCTCTTGCTGCGTTGGATGCCCAGGACGTCCAAGCGTCTTGTCACGCTCTTAGCTCTCCACAACGCCTGCTGGACCTGCGTTCTTGACCATTGGACCATTAATTGGTCTCTTCCACTCAGTCCGCCAGAGCCAGACCACACACTGGGATAGACAGATCCCCTAACTCACCGAGGTTTGAAGACCCCATCGGCTACCTTCACTTGGTTTAGCCTGTCTGCCGAGATGGTTTACCAGGGTGTAACTGCTGCACGTGCTACATCTACTTTGAGCCACAGGTGAGAGCTGAGCATCAGGTGGGGACCAAAGGTGGACGAGCTGCCCGAAAAGGGCACAACAGGCTTCCCCTTCCCCCCACCACTAGAGGTGCTAACCTTCCTAGACACCCCATACATTAGTACAATACGACTAAACAGCATTCTCCGTTCCACAGTGCAGAATAATTCAAAACTCGTACAGGAATAAGATACCTACAGACAACCGATACATATACACACTACATACAGTATATGTGTGTGTGTATATATATATAAAAATAATTAATAAATAGTAATCAATCATTCAGCATTCTCACTGCGGGAGGGAAGAAACTGTTTCTTCTGGATCTGATACACTTGTATCTCTTTCCTGACGGGAATTGCTGGAAGATGCTGTGTGCTGGTTGGTAAGGGTCTTGTCTCGTTTTTTCGAGGAGGTTACCAGGAAAGTTGACAAAGGAAAGGCTCTGGATATTGTCTACATGGACTTCAGTAAGGCCTTTGACAAGGTCCCACATGGGATGTTAGTCAGGAAGGTTCAGACACTAAGTATTCATAGTGAAGTAATGAACTGGATTCGACAATGGCTGGACAGGAGAGTAGTGGTGGATGATGCTTCTCAGACTGGACCCCTGTGTCTAGTGGGGCCTCCGGAATCAGTGATGGAACACTGATCTGGATGATAATGTGATAAATTGGATCAGCAAGTTTGCAGGTGACACTAAGATTGGAGACGCTGTGGGCAGTGAAGAAGGTTTTCAAAGCTGCAGAGGGATCTGGACCAGCTGGAAAAATGGGCTAAAAAATGGCAGATGGAATTTAATGCAGACAAGTGTGGGGTGTTGCATTTTGGAAGGACAAACCAAGAAAGGACGTACATGGTAAATGGTCGGGCACTGAGGAGTGGGGTAGAACCGAGGGATCTGGGAATACAGATACATAATTCCCTGAAAGTGGCATCACAGGTGGACAGGGTTGTAAAGAGAACTTTTGGCATCTTGGCCTTCATAAATCAAAGAATTGAGTACACAAGTTGGGATGTTACGGTAAAGTTGTACAAGACATTGGTGAGGCCAAATTTGGTGAATTGTGTTCAGTTTTGGTCACCAAGCTACAGAAAAGATATCAATAAGATAGAAAGAGGGCAAAGAAGATTTACCAGGATGTTGCCCAGACTTCAGGTACTGAGTTACAGGGAAAGGTTAAACAGGTTAGGACTTTATTCCCTGGAGCATAGAAGAATGAGGGGAGATTTAATAGAGGTATTCAAAATTATGAGGGGGATAGAATAGAGTAAATGTAGGTCGACTTTTACCATTGCAGGTCAGTGAGATACAAACCAGAGGATATGGGTTAAGGGTGAAAGGGGAAAAGTTTAGGGGGAACTTCTTCACACAGAGTGTTGGGAGTGTGGACGAGCTGCCAGCTGAAGTGAATGCAGGCTCAATTTTAACATATAAGAAGAATTTGGAGAATTATATGGATTGGAAAGCTTTGGACTGGGTGCAGATCAGTGGGACTAAGTGACACAGATTAGAAGGGCCAAAGGAGCTTGTTTCTGTGCTGTAACATTCTATGGTTCTGTGGACCTCCCTGATTTTGCGAGCAACAATCCTGGTAAATTCCATTGATTTGGGGGCAGGGAGACCTCTACGATCGTCTCTGCCGTTTTAATGGTCCTGTAGATTGACCTCCTGCCCTATGCTCTCCAGCAACAATACCACAGTGTGATGCAGCCAGTTAGGACGCTCTCGATAGCTCCTATAGAAAGTTGACAGGATGGTGGCCAGTAGCTGTGCATGCCTCAAGCTTCTCAGGAAGTGTTGTCGCTGTGGCGCCTTCCTGACAAGTGTGATGTTTTGTGTCCAGAATAGGTCACTTCTTAAGGAACTTGATGCTCTGCATTCTCTCTACTTCAGAGTTGTTGATGTGTAGAGAGGGTGGTCATTCTTGGTCCTCCCAAAGTCCATGATCATCTCCTCTGTCTTGTCCACGTTGAGACTCTGTAGTGCAACTCATTGTTGCTGATTAGGCCGGTGTACGTGGAGTGGAAATTATGATGTGCACTGCATTTCAGGAAAAAGACCTGCCAGCAGACCTCACCAGAGACAATCGGCTGATCAGATGTCTTCGGTCAAGACAAGCAAGTGTAGAGAGTTGAAGATGGGCAATCTCACGGAGTATTTCAGTGTACAGCGTGAACTGGAAAAGGTTTCGCTTTTCACCAGGGAGAGTTGTGATGAATGATTATAAAGATGTGCATAAAAAACCTAACAAGCCATACTTGGGTTTATTGTGCATCATTTTTATTATTTATTTATTTTAATTAAAATAATTTTGTGTAATTTTAACTTACTGGAGCCTTTTAACTCATTAGGAGCTGATGATGGAACCATGAGAGTAAAGAATATATTTATGGTTTTGGCATTCATGACAAAGGATGGAACTGTTCCCTCATCATCTCTTACTGATGGTTATATTTTCTGCCTCAAACTTAATTATTGATGCCAAAGTAAATAAATTTCAACGTTGAAATGTTAATTTGATACTGGCATGTTTAAAGTTTTGGGTAAAAGATGTGAGGAGCGTGTGGAGGTGATGGCCTGGGGCTCACTGCCTGCAGGGTCTTCAGAAGGGAGGTGGACAGGCAGTGAAGAGAGAATAACTTGCAGGTCTACAGGAAAGAGTGGGGCTGTGAGACTGGTAGGATTGCTCTACAAGGAAGGCATGGACTCACTGGCTTCTGTGCAAATGTCCAGTTCTTCTCTAGTCTATTCTTTGATCAAAGATATTCTCAGCACTATTCGTCAAAAAAAATGTACAGAGCCAAATAATAATCTTAGTGTTGCACTGTTGTTTCATTAAACTAGAATTTAAATCTTACCAGTGTTTATTTTATTTGATGGAAATTCCTTGAGTATTGAATGTTTTACATGACACAAGAATGGCCTTAAGTAAATGCTCTTTCTCGGAACAAGGCACACTGTGGTGCGGCACAGGTGAGATCTCACTTGGAGGATGGAGTACAGTTTTGGGGTCCTTATTTAAGGAAGATTGGGCTGGCATTAGAGAGGATACAGAGAAGATACATAAGAATGATTTCTGGAATGAAGGGATTGGATAATGAAGCACTTTATCAGCAATTTGTACTACTGTACTCCTTAGAGTTCAGAAGAATTGGGGGGGAGGGAGGGAACCTCATGGAAGCATTTTGAATGTTGAAATGCCTGGACAGAGTAGATTTGGAAGTGTTGTTCCCCATGGTGGGGGAGTCAAGGCAAGAGGGCTCAACTTCAGAATTGAAGGGTGCCCATTTAAAACAGATACAGAGGAATTTATTTAGCCGGAGCGGTGAACCTTTGGGATTTGCTGCCACGTGCAGCTGTGGAGCCCAGGTCGTTGGGTGTATTTAAGGTGGAGATTGATGAGCATCTTAAATGAATAGTCAGGGTATCAAAGGTTATAGGGAGAAGGTAGGAGAGTGAGACTGAGAGGGAGAACTGATCACCTCATAATGGAATGGAGGGACAGACACAATGGGCTGAATGGCCTACTACAGCTATATCTTTTGGTCCAATATATAGAAACCACATCACATATACATTATTTTGTTCTATTCCAGTGGGAAATAGGTTCAGGGAGTAATAGGGCTTTAAATACTATTACATAAAAGGTTACGGGGAGATTTTAGATTTTTTGTCGGAGTACATACATGAAACCACATACAACCCTGAGATTCTGCGCATGAGGCAGATCACATACAGCACTGATATTTTTTACCCAGCAGTGAAGCAGAATTAAAAGGTTTGCTTCCTTAAAAAAAATTGGGGATTTTGATAGACAACTTCAAGCTGAACACAAAGATCATTTCCGATTTGCTGCATCACTTAGGATCCTGGCATCCTGCCCCTTCAGCCAGTCTCCAGCAATCTGCAGCCTGGTGTTAGCCCTTTGACTGCAGTCACCAGCAGCTCACAGCCTGCGCGGGATCCTCGCCTCAAGTCACTTCAGCCACAGAAGCTCTCACTGATCTGCCGCCATGGTCACTGTCCTATGGGATCATCTCCTCTGCTTCCCCTTCTCAAATAGGGAGTGTTCTCCCTGTTTCTGGTGCACCACGCCAGAAAGGGTGTGTTATTGTCATTGCCATACCAAATGAATCGTAGATTGCATTTATATTAATTTAAGATACCAATTTTTCCATACAATTTTACCTGAGTGTATCCAAACTGAAGTAGAGGTGAACTCGAGCACAACCTGCAACTCAACAGCAGTAATCACTACGCCGGTTAATGAGGTCAGTAGATTGTGCTGTGACCCAGCTAATGTGAATGACAACAAACAAAGGGAGGCTAAAGGGACTCAGGAAGTCAGGCAGAGTCCATGGGGATCCACCTTCCTCCACAAACATGGCTTCCACTCTATCATCTTCAACTCAGCTCTGATCTGCATCTCCTCCATTTCCTACTCATCTGCCTTGGCATCCCCTGTCCCTAGACACAACAAACACATGGTTCCCCTTGTCCTTACCTACCACCCCAACAGACTCCGCATCCAACACATTATCCTCTGTATGCCACCTAAAACAGGATCCCACCACCAGACTCATCTTTCCCTCTCCTCCCCTCTGCCTTCCGAAGGGACCGCTCACTCTGTGACTCATGCATTCATCCGTCCCCACCAAACTACCCATCCCCCCCCCCCCCCCCAACACCTTCCCCTCCGGCCATAGGAGGTGCCACACTTCCTCCCTCACCACCATTCGGAACCCCAACTGGGCCTTTCAAGTGAAACAACACCTTTGTATCCGCAGGAGTGATCTACTGCAGCCGATGCTCCCTCTTCTCTACATTGGAGAGACTGGATGCAGACTGGGAGATCGTTTTGCTGAGCACCTTCACTCTGTCTGCATCAGTGTCAGAGATCTTCCAGTTGACCATGTGTCCCTCGCCCATACAAGTCTGTCCATGACCTCATGTACTATCCCACCAAGATCACCCGTAAATTAGATGAACAATACTTGATTTTCTGTCTGTACACTAACATTAACATTGACTTCTCTGGTATCTGCTAACCTACTCTCCTTTCTCCCTCCCTTCCCTTACCCCTGACTTCTTTCCCTTAGCTCTCCACCCCCTCTCCATTCACAGAGCCATCCCCTTCCCTTCTTGCTGAGGAAGAAGGTGTGGTGATGTGGGATTGGAGGGTTGCTAATGTAGTTCCGTTGTTTAAAAAAGGCACGTGGTGTTGGCCAAGTAATTATAGACCTGTAAGCTTGACTTCGGTGGTAGGGAAAGTTATGGAGCGTATTCTTAGAGATGGTGTGTATGAATATCTAGATAAGCAGGGATTGATCAGGAACACCCAGCATGGGTTTGTGAAAGGGAAGTCATGTTTGACGAACCTTGTTGAGTTTTTCGAAGAAGTGACAAGAAAGGTGGATGAAGGTAGGGCAGTTGATGTAGTCTATCTGGATTTTAGCAAAGCTTTTGATAAGGTTCCACATGAAAGGTTAGTAAAGAAGGTTCAATCACTAGGGATTAATATAGAAATATTAAGATGGGTCCAGAGGTGGCTGGAGGAGAGACAGCAGAGGGTCATGGTGGACAACTGTCTGTCGGGATGGAAGCCTGTGAGGAGCGGAGTATAGATATGTTTTTGGGAGATATTTTGGGGCATTTTTTTTAGTGTAGGTCACATACACTTTAAAATAGATCTTATTTAAAATACTGGAGCTCTGCTCATCTAGACAGCCTGGCTCCAAAAGCCTTTGCAAAAGCTTTGGAGAGTGCCCGAGACTTCACTAATGGATTGTCGTTTACAAAAAGGCAATGAATGAAAGAACTCGTCGGAGCAGAACTTGCTGTTCTAAGAGGGTCATGTGGTTTTGCAAGCAGAGAGAGTAAAACAGGCTTTTTTCTCAGAGAGAGAAAGAATTCAGTTCTGCACTTTTACAGTCATCAGCAGCAGCTGGGACTGGAACAGGACAAGCTGGAAAGCTTGTGGAAAACCCCATTTGGAAGATGGGTTGTGAGCGCCCTTACAAGAGGAGAGGACTGACTCCCTAATGTTTCACTTGAAATAAGAGAAACAAAAAGGAACTCTGTGGTGACCTGAAAGAAAGAGGTTATCATCTGGAGAACCCTGATGGGGTAAGACACTGAAGTGGCAGGTTACAAGGAATCAGTTTTGTAGGTTCTGAAAACTGAGAAGAACCTTCTTGAGCAGTAACCATTTACCTTTCAAGCACCAAGGCCTGGTGAACTTCATAAATATTAAATTCTGTGCACAGTCTAAGAATTGCCTGCAACCAATAATCTTGGAGGAATGAGAAGTGAGATTGGACTGTGAACCAAAGAACTTTTCTGAACTTACATAAACATTACATACACGTGCGCTTAGAATTAAAAGGGGGTTAAATTAGGTTAGTTAAGTTAATAGTAATAAGTTAAAGTTTGATCCCATTTTCATGTTTAAAGATAATTAAAAGCAACTTTTGTTTAAGTAACCATTTGTCTTGGTGAATATCTATTGCTGCTGGGTTTTGGGGTCCTCTGGGCTCGTAACACCCTCCATACCATATTGGTTGTGTTCATGCAGGTAAGTGAAACGCTAAAAAGGTGATTAAATACCAGCTTTCGGGGGTAGAGTGAAAGCACCTCTTCTGATTGAATTTGCTGTTGAGGAGTCTGATGGTGGAGGGGTAGCAGCTGTTCCTGAACCTGGTGGTGCGAGTC
Source organism: Narcine bancroftii (assembly GCF_036971445.1). NCBI lineage: Eukaryota > Metazoa > Chordata > Chondrichthyes > Torpediniformes > Narcinidae > Narcine > Narcine bancroftii. The sequence continues at coordinate 371,412,645 of NC_091470.1, forward strand.
TTGTGGCGTCAACACCTCTTTTGTGATGGCAGCAGTGAGAACAGAGCGTGTGCTGGGTGGTGTGGATCCTTGATGATTACTGCTGCTCTCCAATGGCAGCATACCCTACAGATGTTCTCAATAGTGGGGAGGGTTTTGACTGGGCTGTGTCCACTACCTTTTGGAGAACTTTACGCTCAGGGGTATTGGTGTCCCTGTACCAGGCTGTGATGCAGCCGATCAGCGCACTTTCCACCACACCTCACTAGAAAATTTGCCAGGGTTTCTGGTGTCATACCAAACCTACGCAAACTCCTGAAAAAGTAGAGGCGCTGTTGTGCTTTCTGTTCTATGCCATTAGTGTGTTGGGTTCAGGAAAGATCCTCTGAAATAGTGATTCCCAAGAACTTAAATTTGCTCACCCTCTCCACCTCTGATCCCCGATGATCACTGGATTGTCAGCCTCTGGCTTTCCCTTCCTGAAGTCAACAATCAGCTCATTAGTTTTGTAACATTGAGTGTGAGGTTGTTGTTGGTGCACAACTCAGCCAAGTTTTCACTCTCCCTCCTACTAAGAATGTATTGTGAAAGAACTCACTCTTTATCTCAGCTGGTTCATGAAACAAACCTCTAGAATGGGATGTTCAAAGTTCACAGGCTGTTTAAACAAAGCTTTATGCTTTACCTGCAAGCGACTGGAATCAATAGCCAACCGAATACACGGAAGATTGCATTGCTGCTTGGAACCTCAAGCTCTAGAAGTTTTCAACACATTTGTTTTTGCTGAGGCAGAAGACCAGAGCAAATTTGACAAGATTATCGAGATGTTTGATGATAACTGTTCACCAAAGGAAAATGAAACCTTTGAAAGGTATATGTTTCGCAAGCAGCTGCAGGGAGAGAACTTTGATACATTTTTAAAACTTAAAATAACATGCAATTTTGGATCGCTGCAAGATTCAATGATCCGTGATGAATCTGTGTTTGGAATTATTGATAAGAAAGTGAGAGAGAGGTTGCTGCGAGAGACAGAGCTGACCTTAGCTGGAGCTGTGAAGATATGCCACGCCGGTGAATTAGCTCTACAGCAATGCATAAAAGTTCGGTGATAGTGTAAAAGTCAGTGAAAATAAAGGCATAGTTGTAGCCACAGTGTTTGGACACACCCACAAACAAAAAATGAGATACAGGAACCAACAAAAAGATGGAGAGACATTCAGTTGTAAATGATGTGGCACTAAACATGCACCATACAATGCCCAGCTTAGGAGAATGTCTGTAATAAGTGCAAAGGGCAGAATCACTATGCGAAGCGTAATGTGACTGATTGCACTTAGAGACAAGTGAGGAATACAAACATGCTTTTAATTGCTTACAATCAATGGCCCGGAAGACACAGTAGCCCTCAGGTGAATCTGAGGTAAGGCAGGAAAATCAGGGTTTATATTGGGGTAGGTGAGGGTGGAGCCAGGGGAGGAGCCAGTCATCAAAACAACACACAGACAGTGAATTCCAGTTCACTTCAGAAATGAGCCTGTGGGTGAAAAACAGAGAACATTCATTAAAAAAACCTAATAGTTTACAAATATTTACAAGTTAAGCCTGTCAGGGGTTCTAGTTATTCTGGTCGAGCACTGCAGTACTGGAAGACTTTGGGCTTCCTGAACTTCCCGGACCCCCTGTGGTACAGAGTCAGTGGGTCTCGAGGGCTCCGGCTCTGATCGCGGAGTGGATTGGACCACCTCCCAAGCAGTATCCTCCGGGATCCTGAGTGGGATACTCGGTAGTTCCTGGCTTGCTTGAAGCATCAGATCTTCAGGTCCCTGATCGAGACGGTGTCCTCTCTGCCATCAGGGTATGCCTAAGTTGGGTTGGTGGGCAGCAGGTCCACCCTCTCGATCAAGGAGTCTGTCTTGCTCCTTCTCGCATGCCTTTGGACCAGAGAGCCAATTTCACAGCCTTCCATACAGTCGCATTCTCTTTTTCAACTTGTCCGTTCCCCCAGGGAATGTAGCTAACCGTCCTGCTTGAGGCAATCCCTCTTACGAGCAGGTACTGGCGTAGCTCTTTGCTCATAAATGATGAGCCCCAGTCGCTATGGATATAGCTGGGATACCTGAACAGGGTGAAAATAGAGTGCAAGGCCCTGATGACCGTGCTGGTGGTCATGTCTGGGCAGAGGATGGTGAACGGAGAATGTGAGTACTCGTCGATGATGTTGAGAAAGTACACGTTTCCATTGGTGGAAGGGAGGGGACCCTTGAAATCGACACTGCGTCGTTCAAAGGGGCGGGATGCCTTTATCAAGTGTGCTTTGTCGGGGCGGTAGAAGTGCACTTTGCACTCCGCGCAGACCTGGCAGGACCTGGTCATTTCCTTGATGTCCTCACAGAGTAGGGCAGGTTGCGTGCCTTGACGAAATGAGCCATGCGAGTGATGCCCGGGTGGCAAAGCTCATCATGGAGTGACTGCAACTGGCCGGAGTGTGCAGAGACACAGTTTCCTCTTGACAGGCCATCTGGAGGTTCATTGAGAGCACCTGGCCTTAATGCTATGTCTTAATTATAGGTGGAGAGTTCGATCCTCTATCTAGCGATTTTATCATTCTTTATTTTGCCCCTTTTTCCATTATTAAACCTAAATGCCACTGATCGCTGGACGGTGAGCAGAGTAAATTTTCTGCCGGCCAGGTAGTGCCTCCAGTGCCTGATGGCCTCTACAATGGCTTGAGCCTTTTTCTCCACTGATAGGCTCCAAAGCTCATGGCCTCGAAGGGTGCGGGAGAAAAAGGCAACCAGCCTGCCCGTCTGTTAAGGGTAGCAGCCAGAGCTACGTCAGAGGAATTGCTTTCTACCTGGAAGGGTGCATTCTCGTCTACCGCGTACATGGTGGCCTTTGCAATGTAGCTCTGAATGTAGGTGAAAACCAACTTCTTTTTGCCGATAATGGGAAGGAGGTGGATTTTAAGAGGGAGTGAACCTTATCCACATAGTGAGGGACCCACTGGGTGTAGTAGGAGAAGAAGCCCAGGCACCTCCTTAAGGTCTTCATGGACTTTGGGATCGGGAGATCTAACTGGGGGTGCATTCACTCGGGGTTAGGGCCAATTATGCCATTCTCCACCATGTAGCCCAATATCACCAGATTTTTCATCTGGAACACACACTGACTGGAGTTGTACGTGAGGTTCAGGGCCTTGGACATGTGGAGAAACCTCTGGAGGTTGGTGTCATGGTCTCCAAAGAGTATCCACAAATGGTGACGTTGTCAAGATAAGGGAAGGCAGCCCTTACTCATCGACTATTTTGTCCATCTGTCTCTGGAAGACCGAGTCCCCATTAGTGATGCTAAAAGAGATCCTCCGGAACTGATAGAGCCATCCGTCTGCCTCAAATGCTGTATAGGGGCAGTCCTCGGAACGGATCGGTAACAGGTGGCATGCAGCTTTCAGGTCGATGGTTGAATAGACCTAATACTGCACAATTTTGTTTACCATATCCGAAATTCAAGGGAGGGGGTATTTATCCAGGAGTGTGAAACGATTAATTGTTTGGCTATAGTCAATCACTAGCCTGGACTTTTCTTCCCCTTTCTCGACTACCACCTGGGCTCTCCATGGGCTGTTGCTGGGCTCAATTATGTTTTCTTTGAACAGCCGCTGTGTCTCAGCTTTAATAAATTCCAATCCCCCACACTGTATCACCTTCTCTTTGTAGCTATTGGTTTGCAATCAGAGTCAGGTTCAGAAACAGAGGGGTGGATCAATATTTAGGGTGGAGAGACCCTAACCCTAACCCTGACCGATGCCAGTGTTCTGGAAACCCCGCCGTTCCCCATGCTGATGTTAACTCTCTCCTCTTGGCTTACGGGCAGACAAGATGGTGTCAACTTCAAGGCGTGGCAAGATGGCCATTCTCCATCTTGATCTGACGAAAGACTAGGTCGTGCCAAACTTAAGGCGCGGAAAGATGGTCACCGTAGCTTCCTGCAATGCTTAACTTCTGGTGGCAGGTCTCGACACAAGGAGCAGCAAGATGCTGGTGGTGAGCAGCACGGAGAGGCTGAGGCCAGCACTTTGGGACTCAGGCATGTGTCGAACGCTGATTCGGGTGTTGCCCATGTGGGCATCCTCTTTGGGATCCCCTTAGCCCTGCTGACCTTCACCCAGTGCCCTTGCTTACCGCATCCTGAGCACACGGAGTCCTTCACAGGGCATCAGGTGTGGGGGTGCTGTGCCTGTCCACAGAAGTGGCATCCCCAGTCGCACGTGCCCGCAGCAGTCAGCGCTGGGGCTGCGGGGGTCACTGGTGCCCAAATGACCTGGTCCTCTGAAAAGGCACGACTTTTGCCCGTGAGGTCGTCAGCTCCCAGGTAGGCCTGTCCAAGTGCTATTTCTAGCTCCAGGGTGCTGGCCAAGTCTTTCTTCCCCAACTCTAGCAGTCGCTGCCTCATGTACCTCGACCTCACTCCTGCCACGAAGGTGACTTGGATTTGTTCCTCATCTCTCACCTAGGCCGTGGCCACTTCATTGCAGCATTTTCTGGACAGGGGCCACAGTTCAAGAACATAATCATCCAGTGACTCACCTGGATGCTGCCGACATTGAGAGAGCACATCATTCTGGGGCCTCATGTAGTGGGTCTTCAAGCCTTCTATGGCCGACTCATATGGAGCACAGTCTCTGATGACAGCCAACCCTTTGGGGCCGACTCGAGAGAGAAGTGTAGATCTCCAGAGATTATCTTGTGTGGCCGTCAGGTAGGACTGGAAGCACTCCAGCCAGTAGGTGAATTTCTCCAGGGCCTCTGGGGACAGGGGATCAACCTGGAGCATGCCTGGTTTCAAAAGGGCTTCCATCCTGCTTCAAAACTAAGCTACTGATTGCACTCAGAGACAAGTGAGGAGTACAGACACGCTTTTAATATCTTACAATCAATGTTGGTGGATACAATAGCCCTCAGGTGAATCCGAGGTAAGCCGGGAAAACCAGGGTTTATATTGGGGTAGGTGAGGGTGGAGCCAAGGGAGAAGCCAGCCCCCTGGATGATACATAGATAGTGAATTCTAATTCACTGCAATAGCAATGTTTTTCCAAAGGGAAAGTAAACAGAAGTAAAAGTGAACATTCTATAGAAGAAACTGCTCTCAGTGATACATTTTTCATGGGCACGGTGGTGGTGCAGGAAATGAAGTGTCGAGAAAGATAAATGGACTGTGTCATTGCATACAAATGGAACAAGTATTCCTTTCAAGTTAGACACAAGGGAAAAGATCAATTTGATCTCTGAGTGACATCAGGGCAATGAAGATAAAGCCATACATCTATGCAAATCTTGCACTGGTTAAAGAATACAATGGAGAGAGCATCAACACGAAAGGTTCATGTAACCTCAAAGTGAAAGTTAAAGATAAAGAGCACCACCTCAGGTTCACAGTAGTCCCAGGTGGACATTATTTACTACTCGGTGACAAGGTATGTGAAAACATAAATCTAGTTTAGAGGGTGTATCACATTATCAGTGACCATACACAGAGCAGTGTAGAGGAAATACTAGATCAATTTCCCAACATCTTCAAGGGGTTTGGAGTTCTACCATTTACCTATAAGATACAGTTAAAAGAGGATGGTTGAACAGCCAACAGCAAAGGGCCCGAGGTGGGTTCCAGCGCCACTAAAAGATAAGCTCCAGCAGGAACTCAACCAAATTATGGCACTAGGGATTATAAAGAAAGTGGGTGAATTCAATGGTCTGTGTCAAAAATAGCAGTGACCTGTATGGATCCAAAAGACTTGAATGCCGTTATAAAGAGGGAACATGATCAGATTCCGACCAGGAATGAAATTACAAGTGAAATAGCCGGTGCAATTTTTTTTACTAAATTGTATGCACCCCAGGGCTTCTGGCAAATAAAACTGCATGATGATAACTCAAAGTATTGTACATTTGATACACCATTTGGCCGATCCTCCTGACTGAGGATGCCTTTTGGAATTTCCTCAGCTCTGGAAGTGTTCCACAGGACAATGGGGCACATCATAGAAGGTATAAATGGGGTACGTGTGTACACGGACGACATGATCCTATGGGGATCCACACAAGAACACAACGAGAGGATCATCAAGGAGCTACAATGCATCCAGAAGTATGGATTAAAGTTAAACCTGTTTGGGAGATCAACTGTCAGAGGCAGGTGTGGAGCCAGACAAGAGCAAGGTGAAAGGAATTTCAGAGATGCCCAGGCCCACTGACAAAAAAGGCACAAATTCATACCAAACCTGTCTTCCAAAACAATGCACCTAAGGAAATTGTTACAGGACAAATGTGAATTCAAATGGACAGACAACCACGAGGAAGAATGGGGACGACTGAAGACCACTCTAACTACAAAACCAGTACTTTTGATGCTCTTTAATGCATCTAGAAAGATGAAAATATCTATTAAAGCTTCAAAAGATGGATTAGGTGCTGTACTACTTCAGGCTATAGGAGAAGATTGGAGCCAGTAGCATAAACATCAAGGACAATGAACATTTGACTGTCGATATGCACAGATCGAGAAAGAGTGTCTAGGTTTGGTCTATGGACTTGAGAAATTCCACAGTTATATGTATGGTCTACCAACATTCGTAGCAGAGACAGACCACAAGTCATTAATAGCAATAATCAAGAAAAATCTCAGTGAAATGTTGCCGAGAATCCAAAGACTGATGATGAAGCTACAATCTTATGACTTTGAATTGGTGTACAAACCAGGGAAACTTGTTGTGTTAGCTGATGCGTTATCCAGGCAATGACGCAGAGTGAAGCATGCAATGAGTTCCACGGAGATGGACGTGAATCTCCACATGAATATGATCACTGAATCTTTTCCCGTATCTGACATGAAATCCAAGTAGATCGCAACTGAAACAGAAAAAGACACTGTTCACATAGTTAAACAGTTGCTCAAGAAAGCACTAGGCAGTGGCTCAGATCCATATCTAGCTCTACTGAGTTACAGAGCTTCACCACTTGAACATGGCATGTCACCCGATGAGCTTCTAATGGGACGTAGACCACACTTCCCTACTTTGCATGCCTAAACAAGAACTGAGATGTTGAATGGGAACAAAAGCATCTGCAAGGGAGACAAAAGGCAAACTATGACAAGTCAATGAGAAGCTTAGGGCCACTGGCACAACAGGACACAGTGAGACTCAAAGATTCCAACACTTGAGACAAAAAGGCTACTGTTCTGGGAGAAGTAAATCCAAGATCTGCCTGTCCCACATCGGACTTGTCAGCCACAAACGAGCCTGCAGCTGACGTGGACTTTTTACCCCCTCCATAAATCTTCGTCCGCGAAGCCAAGCCAAAGAAATCCAAGATCCTACACTGTCAGAACCGAGGAGAGTCAAATACTGAGGAGGAATCGAAGAGCCTGCTGGAAATGCCAGAGATACTGCAGGAACAGATAAATACAGAGGATTCAGCCTGCACAGAAACAGAGGAAACACCACCCATGCTAGACAGTAGTAGACCAGCAGAGCCATCACAATCACCTGTGGTAAGATCTACACCTGACAGACTGAATCTATAAAAGAAAAAGAATTGCACACTTTGTATTGAATACTGTATTACTGTGTCATGTTTGATTAAACAGCTCAAGGAAAGGGGATGCAGTGATAGAGTGCTACCACCAGGAGGAGTCAGAGACAGAGGGTGTAGCTTCTGGGGAATGTTGCATCTTGGGTAGATTCAAGATGGATGGCTCCACATGAGGCCTGACATGTGTATGTTCCATTCTGAGTGCTGTTTGCTTAGTTAATAAATCTAGCTGATTTAAAAAGAACCCAAGTTTCTTTATTGTAATAAAAGAAACATCACACTTTGGTTACCTGTTACCTCTTACCTGTAAGCCTGTGTTCCTTTCCCTTCCCGTCCTTCACGCCCGTTTTATTCAGGTGTCTGTCTGATTTTTCGGCACTCCTGAAAAAGGACTCAGGCCCAAAACATTGACGGTCTTTTAGAGTCCATAGATCTGTGTGAATGTGGTGATACAACCACAACACTGGCCTCACTCCTACCAACATACTGTTGGGGGCAACCACTGTGCCTGCAGGTAGGCAATCTGGCCGACTTTTAATCATCAGTCTGTAATCCCAAGCCTTTCAGAGGTTGCAAACTACCCAATAAAAATACTGTTGGATCTAAAACTATTTTTAATCTTATACAGATATTCTAAAAACGATTGAATTTTCTTCCAAAAAGATTGTATATGTATACATGACCAAACAGCATGAAAAAAAGTTCCAACCATATCACCAGATCTAAAACACAAATCTGATTCATTAAAACCATATGTTTTTAATTCTTCAGGTGTCAAATATAATTGATGTAAAAAATTGTAATTATTCATTGCATAACGTGCATTTATCATTCTAGTTACACGATCATAACAGATATCTAACCAATCCTCTTCAGAAAAAATAAAACCAATATCCGCTTCCCATTTCATTTTAGATTTATCCCAACCCTTTTTATCCTGACCATCCTGTAATATTTGATACATAAATTAAATATAACCCTTCTCTGGTACCTTCATAAGAAAAGTCTCAAATTTAGTCATTTTTTTTTAATTTTTTTAATTTTTTATTTTTCACACCATAAATCACATTAGCCATGATACACACTTTTTCTTTTTCACACATATACAGTGACTTTTTCTCCCCCCCCCCCCTCCTCCCAAGCCACCCCCCCACCCCCCCACCTCCCATCCATTAAATTTAGTCATTTTAGGTAAAATCATCTCTCTACCAAGCATACATTTTACCAAAGATCGAATTTGCTAATAAAGAAATAAAGAATTCTTATCAATACCAAAACCTTCCCTCATCTGATTAAAAGATAAAAACTTACCCTCTTTAAAACAATCTCCCAAATTTTTCACACCTTTAAATCTCCAATGCAATAAACTTCGATTATGTATTGAAAAAGAAATAAGTTGATTATTATACAACGGAGTCAAAGCCAATAACTTACTCCTAGAGCCTATCATTTTATTTTTCTTTATCCATAACTTCATTAAATGTTTTAGTATAGACACATTATATTGCTGTAAGATTCATATTCCACCTAAACAAAAATTGATATATTACAAATTCAGAAATACTTGCCATCTCAATTTTAGCCCAACTAGGAGGCCGTACCAAATCCATCAATGAACTAATAAATTTAAGTTGGGCTGCCTCATAATAATTTTGAAAATGTGGTAAACGTAATCCCACTAACTCATATTTCCAAGTTAATTTATTCAAAGCTACTCTTGAAAATTTACCCCTCCATAAAAACTCCCTAACCATTCTATTTAAATCTCGAAAAAAAATTTTATCAAGTAAATATGGAATAGATTGAAACAAATATTGTATACGCGGAAAGATATTCTTCTTAATTGTATTTATCCTTCCCATTAAACTAACAGGTAAATCTTTCCATTTAATCAAATCAGTTTTAATTTTTTTCATTAACGGAGCATAATTTAATTTATATAAAGATTGATAATTAACATTCAAAATTATACCCAGATATTTAATTCGATCAGTCCACTTCAAATTAATAATATTCTTATAAACTGAATAACCTCCTTCACTTACCGGTAATATTTCACCTTTTTCCTAATTAACTTTATATCCAGAAAGACGTCCATATTGTATTAAACATTCCTTCAAATGCAAAAGTGACTGAGTTGGGTTGGTTAAATACACCAGTACGTCATCAGCAAATAAATTAATTTTATACTCCTCATCTAAAACTTTCATACCTTGTATCTGTGTATTTTGTCTTATCAACTGTGCTAAAGGTTCAATCACTAACCCAAACAAAGCTGGTGATAAAGGACAACCTTGACGAGTTGATCAAGTTAACTTAAAAGATTCCGAAATCAAACCATTCGTCAATACTCTCTTCTTCTTTGGCTTGGCTTCGCGGACGAAGATTTATGGAGGGGTAAATGTCCACATCAGCTGCAGGCTCGTTTGTGGTTGACAAGTCCGATCTGGGACAGGCAGACACGGTTGCAGCGGTTGCAAGGGAAAATTGGTTGGTTGGGGTTGGGTGTTGGGTTTTTCCTCCTTTGTCTTTTGTCAGTGAGGTGGGCTCTGCGGTCTTCTTCAAAGGAGGTTGCTGCCCGCCAAACTGTGAGGCGCCAAGATGCACGGTTTGAGGCGATATCAGCTCACTGGCGGTGGTCAATGTGGCAGGCATCAAGAACTTTCTTTAGGCAGTCCTTGTACCTCTTCTTTGGTGCACCTCTGTCTCAGTGGCCAGTGGAGAGCTCGCCATATAACACGATCTTGGGAAGGCGATGGTCCTCCATTCTGGAGACGTGACCTACCCAGCGCAGTTGGATCTTCAGCAGCGTGGATTCAATGCTGTCGGCCTCTGCCATCTCGAGTACGTTGGAGATGAAGTTGCTCCAATGAATGTTGAGGATGGAGCGGAGATAACGCTGGTGGAAGCGTTCTAGGAGCCGTAGGTGATGCCGGTAGAGCACCCATGATTCGGAGCCGAACAGGAGTGTGGGTATGACAACAGCTCTGTATACGCTAATCTTTGTGAGGTTTTTCAGTTGGTTGCTTTTCCAGACTCTTTTGTGTAGTCTTCCAAAGGTGCTATTTGCCTTGGCGAGTCTGTTGTCTATCTCGTTGTCGATCCTTGCATCCGATGAAATGGTGCAGCCGAGATAGGTAAACTGGTTGACCGTTTTGAGTTTTGTGTGCCTGATGGAGATGTGGGGGGGCTGGTAGTCATGGTGGGGAGCTGGCTGATGGAGGACCTCAGTTTTCTTCAGGCTGACTTCCAGGCCAAACATTTTGGAGGATCTCTACCTTTTTTAGGAATTACTGTAATTAAAGCACTAGAACAAGACTCAGGAAATTCATAATGTTCTCCAACTTAACGTAATACATCCCCAAACACTGTAGATAAATCATCATAAAAAATTTTATAAAATTCAACTGAAAATCCATCATCACCAGGCGATTTACCATTCGGCATTTCCAGCATAGCCATTTTAATTTCCGAATCAGTAAATGGTTCTTCTAACTCCTGTATATCTCCATCCTCTAATATCGGTTAATAAAGAAAGCCTTATATAAGAAAAAAAACTTGCATATAAACTAGATATTGTAACATTTGACAAATTGAAAAATATTTTTAAAAAGTAAATACTATACTATACTAAAAATTCCACTCCTTTCCCTTCCGAAGCTATTTAGTAAGTATGTAGCAGGCCAAGCGGCCGTGTAACACAGTGGGCCAAACTGTCGCCTGTGCAGCTGGCCAAAAGGCCGCGCAGCGCACTAGGGAGTTCGGGACTCACCTACAAGATGGCGCGGGGCTCCTGTTGTCTTCACTTAAGACATGCACCCGCAGGCACGCTATGATGTCACTTCTGGTCCCGGGTGTCCAGGCTGGAAGTGATATAAAAGAGGAGGCAAGTTTGAATAAACAGTCTTTGCCGACTAACCACTGTGTATGGTGAATTGATTTAGTAGGTCTACTGGAGTAGACGCTATAAATATGTATAGTTTCACTACCATTAAAAGAAAACCCAAACTCACAAAGCAAGATCTAAGTGATCTTATAGATTATGAAAATAATTAATAAAATAACCCCATAAACTTAAAAAGTTTCAGTCCATTACATAAGAAGAGCATCTGATTTTTTCCAAAGTTAGACATGCCATCATATCAGAAAGCCATTGAGTATGAGTAGGAGGGACAACATCTTTCCATTACATCAGTCTTGATCATCTAGCAATAAGGGGGGTGGCTTCCCAAACTTTTTAACTCCTGGAATCCTGTTGGGGAGCACTTGGAAATCACAGAACCCCAATTATCACTTACGGTTTAAAAGACCTGGTATATACACAAGCATATAAATAAATAAATATAAAGCATATACAAGCGTATTAAAAAGTAAATAAGCTCACTAGTAGCAGATTCATTTTCACCTGGGCCCTATGTTGAGCTTTAGTAAGGCCCCCCCTTGATCTTGCCCCACCACAGGCCTGGGCTACACCCAGCGCCACTCACTCTCTGCCGTGGCACAGGCCGTCTCTGCCTCACCTCACTCCAGGCATGGCCCAAGCTGTCTCCGGCGCACCTGACTCCTCGGTGTGACCCAGGCCACCTCCACAACCCCTCACTCCCTGCTTAGGGAGCAAGAGGAGGGGGAGGCAGTTTAAATTTTTAAAATGTGGCTAGCTTCGCTCCAAAGGAAATACAAGTCTCATTGGTTGAAAATGGCATCTTGAGGCCTGACATCTGTGCTGACGTCAGGCACTGCTGATGTCAGGCCTCAAGATGCCATTTTGCTTTGTTAGCGTTGAGGCAACTGTTTACAAAAACAGGTTAAAAAGTAATTTATATTTAAATTAAAATTAAATAAAAACAGTTTTTTACAAGTTTCAGTTATTAGTATCCTTTTCTTCCTCTGAACCCAGTGTGGGAAACACTGCATTAAGGGAAGCAAAAGAAACCACATGGGATTGAGATAGAGTTAAATTTGAATCAGTTACCTTAATTGATCTAAAAAGAGCAATTAAAAAATTAGGTATCAGATTCACATTGAGAACGAAAGATAAGGTATGAACGATATCTTCCCAAAATGTATAAAGAAAGGAACAAGACCAAAATAACGAAGTACCTTCTTCAGTCTTACTCCTGTTACGTTTTGAAGAAATCTTAGAATAAAATTTAGCTAATTGAACTTTAGAAAAGTAAGCTTGATGTACTGTACTGACAATAACCAGACCAGCAGTGGGAGGATAAGACAGCTTTAATAAACTAATATGTACACTAAGAGGTCTTGTCTCTCTCTGCAAGACGAACCTGGAAGGCTGGACTGGAGCTCTGGATGGCTTTAGAGACAAGGTCACCGGGATGACTCCTGGTGGCCTAGTGGTGGAATTACATACCCCTCCATAAATCTTCGTCCGCGAAGCCAAGCCAAAGAAAAGAAAGACATATCACCACATATACTACTTTAAATTGTAAAAGGAAATGTTGGGTACACAAAGAAAAATTTACCCATTTTAGGATAGAATCCCATTTAGTGTCTGAGAATGATATTTGAAGATCTTGCTCCCATAATTTTTAAAATCTTATCTAGGAAATTATCCCAAGACTTTAATAATAAATTGTGGCAGCCCCCTCACAAATGAAGAACGAACGTGAAGATCCAGCAGGCTGCACGAGGCTCGCAGCTCTCCCCTCCAATTAGCCACAACTAAAGGGGCCTAACTGGCCTATCAAGTAAAGCAGATCGCAAATGCGCTGAGGGGCTTTGACCATGCCTCTCAACTTGAGAATAAAAGCAGGACTGTGAGCCCAATAAACTTCAGTGTTAACTATACTCAACAGGGATTTGTGTTCTTTCTGGAAACAGTGTGTTCTTTCTGAGCTAACCTGCGTACAGCTATAACCTCTCCTGTGTTATAGTCTCTGCAGAGCCAAAGCTTGTAGCAGCTAGCTACAGTGGTGGCCCCAACAGTTCAGACAGCACTCTGGACCCAGGAATAGAAGCAGACTCTTCAATCATCAAGCTGTCATTGAAGCTGGCGAGCTTCTGGACAGCGCAGCCTGAAGTATGATTCCAGCAAATCGAGGCACAGTTCAACCTGAGTAAGATCACACCCGATTACCCCCATTACTACCACGTGGTGGGCGCCCTCGACCAAGCCACAGCTTCCAAGATCACAGATTTCTTGAAAAAGCCAAAAGCCACCACAGCAGGATGAATATGACGCCATCCGAGAGCTTTTAACCTGCACCTTCGGGCTGTCTGAGCACAAGCGCGTAGCCTGTCTGCTGCATATGGACAGTTTGGAGGACAGGGCCCCATCCAACCTAATGGGCAACAGGCTCGCCCAACATGATGGCCAGGCCTCGTGCTCTTTTCAGGGAACTGTTCTTGGAAAGGCTGCCACAAAATGTCCGGATGATAGTGCAGGGAGATGACTTCAGCAACCCATGAAAGGTAGTGGAGAAAGCGGACTCCCTGCTGGCCGAAAGGGAAACAGCCTTCACACTCCATGAGATGTCCACACCCATCACACATAATGCTGCCCCAGCCCTGCAGCATGTGGGCAGGCAACCTAACTGTCGACCAACCGAACCACCAGGCATGAGGACAATGGACACCCCCAGTGAGTGATACTGTCATCATCAGCGGTGGGGTCAATGTCTCTTTCCTGCACATTCCTGGGAAATGCCAAAACCCAGCTGTTGTTAATGGCTGCATTGGCCAGCCACCTTATCAGCATCCATGACCAAGACTCCCTATCCACCTGCCATTTCTTAGTGGACACCGGTGGAAATCAACATGCTCTCCCCAACCATAACTGACATCCACAACGGCACAACAGCCCAGCAACTAAAGACCGCCAACAATTTGGACTTGCAAACTTACGGCACTCACACTATCCTCCCCCGCTTTGGGAACAGCCATTTTAAATGGACCTTCACCCTAGCAGCAGTTCAACAGCCACTCCTGGGCACGGACTTCTTATGAGCCAACTCACATCTAGTGGACGTTAAAGGCCGCAGATTAGTGCATGGCGCAACATTCCAGACTAACATTCTCAAACTAAAAGGGAATAACCCGCCAACTCCCACCTGCATTCGGTAACAGCAGCTGACAACGAGTTTGTGTGAATCATATCCGAATTTTCCACCGTTACAATGCCATTATTTATGTTATCCAAGGTCAAGCATGGGGTAAGACACCACATTCTTACTACTGGTCCACCCTGTCTTTCCAGATTGTGCCGCCTTCCCCCAGAAAAAATATAAAAACTGACTGCAAAAGCTTTTATAAATATGTCAAGAGGAAAAGATTGGTGAAATCCAGAGTAGGTCCTTTGCAGTCGGAATCAGGGGAATATATAATGGGGAATAAGGAAATGGCAGACCAATTAAATTCGTACTTTAGTTCTGTTTTTACAAGAGAGGATACAAATAACCTCCCAAGGATGTTGGGAAACATAGAGACTAATGCAAGAGAGGAGCTGAAAGAAATCAGTATCTCTAAGGACATGGTCTTGGGGAAATTGATGGGATTGAAGGCAGATAAATCCCAAGGGCCTGATAATCTACATCCTAGGATACTCAAGGAAGTGGCCATTCAGATAGCAGATGCTTTAAGAATTATTTTCCAGAACTCGATAGACTCAGGATCAGTACCCAAGGATTGGAGGGTAGCTAATGTTATCCCACTATTTTAAAAGGGGGGTAGAGAAAAAGTGGAGAATTATCGGCCGGTGAGCCTTACATTAGTAGTGGGCAAAATGATGGAATCCATTATTAAGGATGTAATAGCGGAGCATATGACTAGCAGAGAAGGGATCGGACGGAGTCAACATGGATTTACAAAAGGTAAATCGTGCTTGACAAATCTATTAGAATTCTTTGAGATGGTGACAGGTAAAATAGATGGGGGAGAGCCAGTGGATGTGGTATACCTGGACTTCAATAAGGTCCCGCATAAATGACTGGCTTCCAAAATCAAGGCTCATGGGATTGGGGGCAAAGTATTGATGTGGATTGAGAACTGGCTGGCAGGTAGAAGACAGAGAGTTGGGATAAATGGCTAGTTTTCTGAGTGGCAGGCGGTGACCAGTGGGGTGCCACAGGGATCTCTACTGGGACCCCAGCTGTTCACAATTTGCATTAATGATCTGGATGAGGGGATTGGATGTAATATCTCCAAATTTGCAGATGACACTAAGCTAGGAGGGGTTATGTGCACGGGAGAGGGGGTCAGGAAGCTCCAGTGTGATTTGGATCAATTGAGGGACTGGGCAGATCCATGGCAAATGCACTACAATGTGGATAAATGTGAGGTTATCCACTTTGGTAATACAAACCGGAGGGCAGATTACTATTTGAATGGCAATCGATTAAGAGATGGGGAAGTGCAGAGAGACCTAGGGGTACTTGTACATCAGTCTCTGAAGGCGAGCATGCAGGTACAGCAGGCGGTTCAAAAGGCAAATGGTATGTTGGCCTTCATATCAAGAGGGTTTGAGTCTAGGAACAAGGATGCCTTACTGCAGCTGTACAGGGCCTTGGTGAGACCCCACCTGGAGTATTGTGTGCAGTTTTGGTCACCTTATCTAAGGAAGGATGTTCTTGCAATGGAGGGAGTACAGAGGCGATTCACCAGGCTGATACCTGGAATGGCAGGAATGACTTATAGGAAAGATTGCGCAAATTGGGATTGTACTCGCTGGAGTTTAGAAGATTGAGAGGGGGTCTCATAGAGACCTATAAAATTCTGGCAGGACTGGACAGAATGGATGCAGATGGGATGTTTCCCATGATGGGAAAATCCAGAAGCCAGGGCCATGGTTTGAGGATAATAGGCAAACCATTTAGGACCGAGATGAGGAGGAATTTCTTGACCCAGAGGGTGGTGAATCTGTGGAATTCATTGCCACAGAGGGCAGTAGAGGCAGGTTCATTAAATCTATTTAAGAGGGAATTAGATCTATTTCTTCAGTATAAGGGTATTAAAGGTTACGGAGAGAAGGCGGGGACGGGGTACTGAACTTTAAGATCAGCCATGATCTCGTTGAATGGCGGAGCAGGCTCGAAGGGTCGAATGACCTACTCCTGCTCCTATCTTCTATGTTTCTATGTTTAAAAACTCAGCCTTGCAAAGGAGGAGTTCCATAAAATGGAGGAGCTGGGCATTGCACGCCGCTCTAACAGACCAGGGATCTCCCCATTTCACATGGTTCCTAAAGTTACAGGAGGGTGGAAGCCATGCGGGGACTACAGACACCTCAACGAGGCCACAACACCTGCTACCCTGTGCCCCACATTCAGAACTTCACTGCACATCTACAAGGGGCACAGATTTTCTCCAAGATGATTTTAATTCGAGGGCTATCACCAAATCCCAGCTCACCCAGAGGAAATCGCAAAAACAGCCCTTATCACCCCATTTGGCTCATTTGAATTTTTAAAGATGCCTTTTGGACTGAAAAATGCAGCCCAAACATTCCAGCAATTAATGGACACTGTGGACTACGACCTCAACTTCATTTTTGTCTACTTAGTCAACATCCTAATTGCCAGCGCAACCAAGCTGAACATGCCACTCATACTACTGCGCAGTAGACTGAGTGAGTCTGGACTAACTATTAATCCAGCTAAGTGCAAGTTTGGAAAAGAGGTAATCAACTTTCTGGGCCACCACATTGACAGGCACGGTATTAGGCCACTACCCGAGAAGGTAGAGGCCATTAAATCTTTCCCACAGCCTACAAATTTTAAGGGCCTTCAGGAATTCACCGGGATGATTAATTTCTACCACAGATTCATACCCGCAAAAGGGCACATCATGCAGCCTCTTTTCTCTCTAATGTCAGGCACCCAAAAAGATCTCAAATGGAATTCAGAAGCTTCAGAATCCTTCCAAAAGGATAAGAACTCTTTAGCAAATGCCACTTTCCTGGCACACCCACAATCAGAGACACCCACAGCCCTCATGGTTGATACTTCCAATATAGCAGTCAGAGGAGTATTGGAACAATTTTTTTTTAAATAATTTTTTATTTAATTCTTCACTATGAACCACATTAGTAACAATATGTACAAATATTCAACATTAAAATATACACAGTGACATTTTCCTTTTTTTCCCTTCAAGAAATGAAAGAAAAAAAGAAAGAAAAAACAAATATGACAAAAAGAAAAGATTGTGTCGTCCAATATTTTATACTTGACTATTTCCTTAATTGTAACTTGTCCTGTCAAGAGATGGAAGTCTGAGATTGGCGGGTTTTTATAAACTCTATAATATTCCCAAATTTGTTTAAATAAAGCATATTTGTCTTTTAGATTGTAGGTGATTTTTTTCTAATGGAATAAACTTGTTCATTTCTATGGACCATTGTTGTATTTTTAAGTTTGCTTCCATTTTCTGTTTTCCAAGTAAACATTATGCAATTTTTTGAGCCCTGTCTTATTTTAGATCTAATTCTTTATCTTTCATGTTGTGTAACAGGAAGATTTTTGGGTCTTTTGGTATCCTATTTTTTTGTAATTCTATTTAATATTAGATTTAAATCCTCCCAAAATTTTTTAATTTTTGTACATGTCCAAATTACGCGTATTGTTGTTCCAATTTCTTGTTTACAACGGAAGCATTTGTCCGATAGTGTTGGATTCCATTCTTTTAACTTTTGAGGTTAACCATATAACTATTTACGGAGCGGAAACAGGCCATGTCGGCCTTTCGAGTCCGCACCGGTTCACTAGAACAACTCCACTAGCTCAAACCTCCCGCTCACTGCCAATAACCCTCCAAACCCCTCACCTTCATGTACACATCCAACCTTCTCTAACGTATAGTCTATGGAGCCAATTGTATTATATCAGACAAAACCGAGTATTTATTGTATTAATCATGGTCCCTGTGCATAGTTCCTTACATGTTTTATTCTTTATTCATATATTTAAATTTTTCCCCTACCTTGTTTAGGTTTATATATTACTTCATCATTTTCCTTGGATGGCCATTTGCTATACATGTTTGTAATAATTTGTTTTTACTATTGCAGAGTATGTAATTAAGTTTCATAGCAGCTACTCTCAGGTCATCTTAAGCTAGTTCCCAATTTTTCTTTTAATTAAGTTTTCAACTGATAGTAAGAAAATGTTGTACCATGTGATATTTCATATTTATTTAACTGTTCAAATGTCAATAAATTATTTCCCAGAAAGCAATCTTTTATCCTTTTAATTCATTTTCTTGCCCATTCCTTAAAAAAATTGTCTATTTTAAAAGGTATTAATGGGTTTTGCGTTAGTAACATTTTTAGTATTTGATCATTTATCATCTTTTGCTCCAGATGTATTCTCCTCCATATTTTTAGTATATGATGTAGTAGTAGTAGATTGTGATGTTTCACCAGTTTCTCATCCCATTTATAGAGTAAATGTTCAGGGACCTTTTCTCCTAATTTATATAATTCTATCTTGAGCCAATCTGGTTTTTCTCCCGTCTGATAAAAAAATCTAATAGATATCTTAATTGTGCTGCCCTGTAATAGCTTTTGAAATTTGGTAGCTGCAATCCTCTTTGTTTATACATCCATGTTAATTTTTTCAAAGTCACTCTTGATTTTTTACCCTTCCTTCCATAAACTCTTTTATTAATTTAATTTTTTTTTTAAATCCCCTGTCAAGGGAATTGGTACCATTTGGAACAGATATTGTAGCCATGGAAATACATTCATCTTGATGTAGTTTAGTCTCCCCATTAAAATTAATGGTAAATCTTTCCATTTCTCAAAGTCTTCCTGTATTTTTTAATTAATGGTTGGTAATTAAATTTATACACCAGATAGTCATGGTGGACCACTGTCTGTCAGGATGGAGGCCAGTGATGAGCGGTGTGCCTCAGGGATCGGTGTTGGGTCCTTTGTTGTTCGTCATTTATATTAATGATTTGGATGTTGGGGTGGTAAATTGGGTGAGTAAATATGCGGATGATACAAAAATAGGGGGAGTTGTGGATAGTGAGGAGGGTTTTCATGGACTACAGAAGGATTTGGACTGTTTGGAAAGGTGGGCTGAAAGGTGGCAGATGGAGTTTAATGTAGATAAGTGTGAAGTGCTTCATTTTGGGAAGAATAACCAAAATAGGTTGTATGCAGTGAAGGGGAGGGGATTGGGGAATGCAGAGGAACAGAAGGTTCTTAGAATAACAGTTCAGCGTTCCTTGAAGGTGGATTCCCATGTAGATAAGGTGGTGAAGAAGGGTTTTGGTATGCTGGCCTTTATAAATTATAGCACAGAAATAGGAGCTGGGGGGTGATGTTGGAGACTGTTTAAGGCATTGGTGAGGCCAAGTTTGGAGTATTGTGTGCAGTCTGGTCTCCAAATTATAGGAAGGATATAAATAAGGTTGAGAGGGAGCAAAGACGGTTTACGAAAATGTTGCCTGGATTGCAGTATCTTGAATACAGAGAAAGATTGAGTAGACTGAGACTTTATTTATTGGAGTGTAGAAGGTTGAGAGGGAATTTGATAGACTATTTAAAATTATGAAGGGAAGAGATAGAGTAGATGTGAATAGGCTCTTCCCCTGAGGGAAGGGGAGATTGAAATGAGGGGTCATAAGTTAAGGGTTAGGGGCCAAAACTTTAGGAGTAATATAAGAGGATGCTTCTTCACTCAGAGAGTGGTGGCTGAGTGGAATGACCTTCCGGAAGAGGTAGTTGCGGCAGTTCTGTCATTTAAGAGTACATGGTTGTGAGGGGATTGGAGGGTTATGGGCAAGGGAGTGGGTAGGTGGAACTAATGGAGATAACGTAAATTGGTGTGGACTAGAAGGGCTGATAAGGCCTGTTTCTGTACTGTAAATTGTTATATGGTTATAACATCATCCGCAAATAAGCTAATTTTAAATTCTTCCTCTTTTACTTTTATTCCCTTTATTATAGGTTCTTTTCTTATCAGATCTGCCAATGGTTCTATAGCCAAAACAAACAGGGATGGTGATAATGGACATCCCTATCTAGTTGACCTACTCAATTTAAAGTGGTCTGAAACATATCCATTTGTTACCACTTTTGCAAAAGGTACATTATAAAATGCTCTAATCCAAATAATAAATTTTTCCGGTAATTTAAATTTCTGCAATACTTTAAACAGATTATTCCATTCCACCCTATCAAAAGCTTTCTCTGCATCTTGAACTACTGCCACAGTTGGTGATTTATTTCTTTGTGCTGTATGGATTAAATTAATAAATTTACAGACATTATCTGCCACTCTTCTATATTTAACAAATCCTGTCTGATCTAGCTAGCATCACTAATTTCGGTACACAGTCTGTTAATCTAGTAATTTTGCTATCAATTTGTAATCTGTATTTAGTAAAGATATTGGTCTATATGAAGTTGGTGACAATGGGTCTTTTCCCATTTTTGCAATTACTGTAATTATTGCCATTTTACATGAGTCAGGCAAATTCTGGGTCTCTCCAACCTGTTTCATTACCTCTAAGAAGGGCAGAATTAATAGATTGAACACTTTATAAAACTGTAGAAAATCCATCTTAGCCTAGCGTTTTATCATTTGGTAATGTCATTAATGTATCCTGTATTTCTGTTCTTGTCAGGGGCTTTAGTAATTTATTTTGATCTTCCAATTGTAATTGGGGCAATTCAATGTTTGGCAAAAATTCATCTATTTTGTGCGGTTATCGGTTTGATACAATTGCTTATAAAAAATTTTAAAATTTTCCATTAATCTCTAATGGGTTTATATGAGATCTGTTTATCCTCCTTCCTTGTTGCCAAGATAGTTCTTGTTGGTTCTATTTTTAAGTTGCCAAATCAATATCTTGTGGGTTTTCACTCCTAATTCATAAAATCTTTGCTTTGTTTTCATAATGTTTTTCTCCACTTTACGTTTGCAATCTATATTTTAATTTTTTTTCTCTGTTGTTAAAGAAAACAACATTAAATCCCCCTTTACTGAGTTGCCCTTGCCACCTTGCAAGACAACAACACCTCCCTTTTCTACATGGGTTGTGATGTATACTGCAAATGTCAACAGATTTCACAGTGGACAAATCTTCCCCCCTCCCCAGCACTCCCCTGGAAATCACTATATATTATCCTTAAAAATATAACAAAATCTTTTTTTAAACCTTTTTTTCTTAAACGTCTGTAATTAAACTATTAACATTCCAACTTATTTATATACATTATCTTAACAGTCCTTTTATTTTTTCCTCCTCTTCTTGTTGTTTATTTGGTAATTGGTCTGCAAAGGTTCTTCTGGATCTGAAAACAGTCTATTTTGCCCACCAGGGATGAATATCTTCAACACTGATGGATGCCGTCACACAAAGTTATAGCC
Source organism: Narcine bancroftii (assembly GCF_036971445.1). NCBI lineage: Eukaryota > Metazoa > Chordata > Chondrichthyes > Torpediniformes > Narcinidae > Narcine > Narcine bancroftii. The sequence continues at coordinate 371,434,549 of NC_091470.1, forward strand.
TTTTATCCATAGTAGTTTTTGTTAAATTAAACTTTTGTTTCTTTAAAAGTTCGAAGCTTATATCTGGATAAAAAAATATTGTTTTCCCATTGTACTCCAATGGTTCCTTATTTTCTTTCACTCTTTTCATTGACAGTTTCAATATTTGAGACAAAGGAGGAAAAACCCAACCCCAACCCACCAATTTTTCCCTGCAACCACTGCAACCGTGTCTGCCTGTCCCGCATCGGACTCGTCAGCCACAAACGAGCCTGCAGCTGATGTGGACATTTACCCCTCCGTAAATCTTCGTCCGCGAAGCCAAGCCAAAGAATATTGTAGCAGTTTTATTAGTATGGAGTGCAGTTTCTGATGTGGCTGCAGCTTTGACAGTAATGCTCTGTGGGCTCTTTCAATTTCAATTTCTTCTTGGAGTTCTGTGGGATCCACCTTTGTATAAATCCTTTTATATCCACCCTTCTTCACCTTCTTTCATGCCCACTATTTTTATATTATTAAACTGATAAGAACAGATACTACACTTGATCTTAGCCAAAAGGCCGAGAAGCGATGATTTTTTTATATTATTAAAGTTATCTAAAATGTCAATTTTTTGGGCTAATAAGTCATGTGTCTTCTTAATCTCCTTATCTCTATCTTCCAATTTTTCTCTCAACTCATTTACCTCCATTCCCATGCCTATCACTCTGTTCTACTTCATCACTTCTCTTTCTCATTTCTGCCATAGCCCACTCCATTCTTTGTATTTTTACATTTGTCTCTTGCATGTTTTTTTTTAATAGTACTGAACTCAGCCATTATGGTTTCTATTAGAATCTTTATTTGACTGTCAAAGTATTCCTTATCTACCATCTGTGTCTGTTTTTTACCTTGTATTTTTTCTTGTATATCTTTATCTTCCTCTTGATCTTCTTTCTCTTGCTCCATTTTTTTGGCTCTGTGTTGATCTTGCTTCCATCATTGTCTTCTCCACGGCTTCTCCCATTACCGAATCAGCATCTTGATGTCGGCTTCCATTCCCTTCGGCGTCTTTTTTAGAATGTGTATCGCGCATGCTGTGGTGGTACACCACTGGCCTACTGCAGGGGGCAACCTCTGTACCTGCAGAAGAGTAAGGGGGACAGGACTACATCTGGCCAGTCAACCTGAATGGATCAAGCCCCACCCGGTCGGGTGTCAATCACCCTCCGGGATATAAGCCTGCGCCGGCGGCCTCTGAAGTCTCTCTCAGAGTTACTGCAGCTACAGCCAGCCTGGCTCTGTGGAACTCTTTGTGGATTAAAGCCTGTTGTGTGTGTCTGATTCTGTCTAATAGTGAACCCCCCATGCACAACTCCTCATGCATGTGCACTGGCATTTCTTCTTCAGGCTCCTCAAGTCAAAGTTCTCGACCGCCCCGGGGGATGTCACCACCGAGCTGCCCACTTACCGGCTTCACAGCTTAGGCCATCCACTTTGGGAGAGCTCCCTGTTCACAGACTCTGGTAAGGCCTTCCTCTTTTTTTTCCCCAGTGAATTCTTCATCTCTTCTTTGCTTACTGTTGCAGTCTTTTCCTTCTTTGGAACCATCCTCAGCTTCTTCTTATATTTTTTATCTCACAACTTTTTTTATGTTTTACTTCTCTGCCTTGTTTTTCTACCTTTTTTTTCAACTTTCTCTGTGGAGGGCTGGTTTTCCCTAACCAGCTAGCTATCCATCACATGACCACCTCTCTATTGGAACAATTAATAATGGACACTGGAGACCTCTAGCTTTCTTCAGTAAACACTTGCGGCCACCTGAACTAAAATACAGCACATCTGACAGAGAACTGCTGGCGCTGTACCTGGCCATAAGACATTTTTGTTACTTCCTGGAAGGAAGAAAACTCAAAATGTTGACTGACCACAAACCACCAACTTATGGTTTCAGGAAGATCTTGAACCCTTGGTTGGCCAGACAACAACGTTACCTTTCTTGTAACTCAGAATTTACCACGGACATTGAACATATTGCTGGCAAGGTGAATGCTGTGGCAGATGCACTGTCACGTTCAAACATATCAGTGTCCACACCACTTCTCCAGGCATCGATTACAAAGCCCTGGTTGAGGCACAATACTCAGATCCCGACATTGCAGCCTACAGAACGGCTATCACTGGCCTCCGTATCGATGACGTTCCCTTCGGTACAGGGAATATAACTTTACTCTGCTCACCTCGACTGGTAAGCCCCTTCCCATTATCCCCCCTATGTGGAGGAGGTAGATATTCGAATGCACAACTTAGCCCATCCTGCCATCAAGATCACGGTTAAGATGGTGGCCAACCGTTACATCTGGCACTGCCTTCATAAACAGGACACTAATTGGGCCAGAACATGCCCACAGTGCCAAACTTCAAAAGTCCAGAGAGCAGGTTTATCCATGTTCACATTGATATAGTGGGACTCTTACCCGTCTCCCGAGACATTTGTTACTTACTCACTACCCCAGATGGTCAGAAGCTGTTTCCCTATCTGAAATATCTACCGAAACAAGTGCCAGGGCACTCCTCAACACTTGGGTGGCACGTTTCGGGATCCCTGAGAACCTTACCTCAGACCAGGGAGCCCAGTTCACCTCCAATCTTTGGGCAGCCCTAGCAACAGCACTTGGGACACAGCTACACCACACTACAGCCTACCACCCCCAGGCGAATGAGCTAGTAGAACAGTTCTAAAATTTAGAATTATAGGACCAGAGGTGGGTCAAGTTCCCACTTCTGCTCATCAGCTTGTAGCCTTTACTACACTGCTGGCCAGAAGAGCCATTTTATTTAAATGAAAAGATCCTAATTCACCTACTTTGATGCAATGCCACTCTCAAGTTATGTCGTGTTTAAGTTTAGAAAAAAATTAGAAGTTGCATATTTATACCTCTTGTAAGTTTGAAGAGACTTGGCGTCCTTTTATAAACTATTTTTGTATGAGTTAATCTGTATTTTGACTTCACCTTCCAGACTGTCTTGGATTTCTTTTGTTTTTTTTTTATTGGCAAGGACCAGATAAATAATTTGTATTGATCTGTTGTAGAGAACACTCCGTTTAAGCTGCCCAGTCTTTTTTTGTTGTTGTTTCTTTCTTGTTTATTTTGGTAGGTTAGATAGGGTTTTAATAATTTTTTTCCTCTTTTTTTGAATATTCCAAATTGAGGAGAAAAGGACAATATTGTTCAATATGTTATAATGTTATGTTGTATTATGAATTGCAATATATTGATGTTTCTGTTTTTAACTATTCGATTCTGGATTCTATTCTCCTCGTGTCTTGTTTACTTATATGTTCAATAAAAAGAATGGGAAAAAAAGAAAGGAAGTTGGGTCTAACTTCAAGACAATTATCTGGTCATTTTAACACTGAACTGATTGTATAACCATGGCCTGAATTTATAAATCACCACAGTGACCAGACTTTGGAGGCACCTTATTGGTTCTGAAGCACTTTGGAACATTCTGAAAGGGAAGTAAAAAGGCACCAGTTGACTCTAAGTCTTTATGTTTTTGGAGAAGGTAGAAAAATTTGGCAGAAGTAAGAAAGTTAGTTCAGCTATCCTCCTTTACTAAAGTTAGCTGTTGGAAAAAGGATGTGGATGGCACAGAAGATTGAGGTAGCTTGTAGCCAGACAGTAGTAGAAAAGTGTTTGCATATGTTTATTGGGAACAATTATCCTGAATCCTCAGAGGTCCATAAGAGTGGCAGAGAGGATCGCTGGAGTCTCCCTCCCACCCCCTATTAAAGTGATCTACTGAAGTCTTTGTCTGAAGAGGGCACACAAAATAGTTGAGGACCCCTACCACCCCATCTTTCCACACAGCATCTTTCAGCTACTCTTGTCAGGAAAGAAATACAGGAGTATTAGAGCCAGAACCACCAGGCTGAGAAATAGTTCCTTCCCACAGTCAGTAAGACTGCTGAATGACTGAATGGACTGCTCGTACTAACCCTCGGAGACTCTACTACTTAGTAAAGAATAGTTATTTATTTTTATATATGCATATTTGTCCCTCATATGTATAGCTTGTACATGTGTTATGTCTGGCTGTGTGTTTGCATGTTTTTGCACCGAGAACCAAAGAACGCAGATTCATTGGGTTATACTCGTGCAATCAGACGATAACAAACTTGATCTTAAAATAGTTCTAGAACAAAATACACAAAAACAAGGGTTTAGAATATGAAGTAAAACACAAAAATCTATAGAAACCATGGTTGAAGTAAAACACAATGCTGAAGAAACTCCGCAGGTCAAACAGTGTCCTTTATATAGAAAAGATAAAAATACATAACCGACATTTCGGGCTTGAGCCCTACATCAAGGCATGTACAGAATATATAGAACATATAGAATATTAAACTTGTTACTGTATGTAATTGACATGAATAGCAAGGATTCAAAGGAGAGGGAGAATGAGACAGGTGGCCAAAGAATGGGGTGAAGTAGTGTAGGTGGGACTCAGCTCTGCTCTACACTCACATAACATTTCTGTGTCCACCCAAAGTGTGCAGTGAAATGCCAGAGTCAGAGACTAGGGTTTTACAACATGGAAACAGACCCTTCAGCCCAACTCATCCATGCTGTCCAGGTTGTCTACCTGAGCTAGTCCTATTTGCCTGCATTTGGCCCACATCCACCCAAACTTTTCTAATCCTTACTCCTGTTTAGATGTCTTCTGAACATTGTAATTGTACCTGTTTTTACCAGTTCCTCTGCAGCTTGTTCCACATACTCACCATGTATGTGGATTGATCTACTGCTTATGTCCCTTTTATATCTTTCTCCTTTCTCCTGAAATCTAGATTCCCCTGTTTACCTGATCTATGCCCTCATCATTTCATAATCCTCTATAAGGTCATCCGTAGGCTCCTACGTTCCTGGGAGAAAAATCCTAGCCTTTCCACCTTCTCCTTATAATTAAAGCCACCCAATCCTGAAAACATCCTTGACTACAGCTCAGCCTTCGATACCATTATTCCCTCAGTACTGGTCAAGAAGCTACAAACTCTAGGCTTCTGTTACATCCCCTCCCCACCCCCTCAACCTCTACAACTGGATCCTTGACTTTCTCATTGGAAGACCACAGTCAGCGCGAATTAGAAACAACATCTCCTCCTCACTGATCATCAACACAGGCACCCCCCCCACCCCCCCCAAAGGATGTGTGCTTAGCCTAGTGCTCTATTCATTATATACTCATGACTGTGTGGCCAGGCACAATTCCAAGGCCATCTCCAAGTTTGCTGACGACACCACAGTTGTCAGCAGAATCACAAACAGCAAGGAGGAAGTGTCCAGGAGGGAGATCAGCTCATTGAATGGTGTAAAGACAACAACCTTGCGTTCAACATCAGCAAAACCAAGGAGATGATTGTGGGCTTCAGGAGAAAGTCAGGAGAACACAACCTAGTCCTCATTGAGGGGTGAGAAGTAGAGAGTATCAAGAACTTCAAATTCCTGGGTGTCAACATCTCCAAGGATCTGTCCTGGAGCCTTCATGTCGATGCAATCATGAAGAAGGCTCGCCAGCGACTAGACTTTTGAGGTATTCGAGGAGATTCGGTACGTCACTGAAGACTCATACAAACTTCTACAGGTGGACCGTGGAGAACATTCTGGCTGATTGCATCACCATCAAGTTAAGAGGTGCCTATGCTCATAACAAGAAAAAACTCCAGAGGGTTGTTAACTCGGTCTGCGGCATCACAGGCACCAGTCTTCACTCCATTAAGGATATCTACAAGAGGCGGTGTCTTAAAAAAGCAGCCTCTATCCTCAAGGACCCCCATCACCCAGGCCTTGCCCTTTTCACTTTTCATGCACTATTAATTATACTTTTTTTAAGGTAATGGCATTAGATGGTCACTATGATGATGTTGTAAAACCACAAATTTCATAACAATAAATTCTGATTCGGAACCCTTTCCATCTTAATGATATCCCTCCGACTGCAGGCTGACCAGAACTGTGCACAATACGTCAAGTGTGGTCTCACTAATGTCTTGAACAGTTGTAATGTGACATCCCCACCTCTGTACTCATTGCTCTTGCTCATGAAGGCAGCCATGCCAAACAGCTCCTTCACCACGGTCATGGGACTATGTGGCGTACCAATGCTGTGGCCATTGCACTCTGTCTGCTGTATATGCTTGGTCCATTGGCAAGTTCATGTTTATTACAATCCAATTTAATTTAATTTGGACATACAGCATGGTAACAGGCCCTTTTGGTCCAGGGCCCATGCCCCCCAATTACACCCAATCAACCTACATCCCTGGTATGTTTTGAATGGTGGTAGAAAACGAGGTAACCTGGAGGAAACCCACACAGACGTGACAAGGATGTACAAGCACCGTGCAGATAGCGTAGGACCTGAGCCCGGATCATTGACGCTCTAATAGTGTTATGCTAACCGCTACGCTAACCGTGCGACTCAAGTACAAGCACAAGCCATTGAAACGGTGGTCCTCGGTGCAAAAACATTCAAACACACATCCAGACAAATGATACATATACATACTGTATACAAAATGAAATAAATGGTTCTTTTAATAAATAGAAGAGTCTCAGACGGTTTGTATGAGCAAAGTTTATTCAGTCATTCAGCATTCTCACTGACTTTGAGAAGATGTTTCTCAATCTGGTGGTTCTGGCTCCGGTATCTCTTACCTGATGGGAGTAGCTGTGTGCAGGGTGGTCAGGGTGCAAGGAGGTGCAAGCTGACAGGAGACAAGCCTCTCTGCTGCATGGACTTCCTTAAAGTTGCCTTTCAGGCTCCTTTGCTCCAGGGAAAGAATTCCCAGCCTATCAAATCTTATTGATTCTAGTCGGGACATTGCACATGTGGTTTAATGCTGTTTGTCCTGGGGAAGTGAGCTTTTGCTGAACAGTTATGCTGTTATCTGCATTAGGTCTGCAATAAAAAGCAAACACTGTTTCAAGCATGCTAAGATAGCAAGCACATGACTAATTTACTGGTTTGCTTGATTTCAACATTAGGCTCAAACAATATTTCAACAGGCCAAAAAAGGGCAGAATATAGTACAGGCATGAAACACATTAAGATCAGTATAACTGGTTCTAACTCCTAACATTTGTCAGAAAGATGGCATTGTGGAGTTAAAACACCACCAGGAATCCTTCTGGGCTTTCCACCCAGTATCTAAGCACCTATTCTAAACAATTAAGCGCAGATTGTCGGCACCAACCACCCCCACCATTCCCACACCCTACCCCCCTGCCCTCAATCCTTGCTGTTTGTTATATACATTAACAATTTGGATCTGAATATTCAAGAGGTGATGAGTAAACTTGCAGATGACAGGAAAATTAGTGCGTGAATCGGCTGCAAGATGATAGTGGACAGTTGGTAAGTTGGACAGAGCAGTATAAATTGGAATTTCATCTTGATAAGTGTGAGGTGATGCACTTTGGAAGGACTAATATGGCAAAGGTGTCCATCCACAATAAAAGGTAGGGCCTTTGGAATTTTTGTCACCACCTCATCAAATACAGAGTCAACTGCTAGAGAAACTCAGTGGGTCAACCAGCAGGATCTGAATCAGAATTTATTGTTATGAACAAGTCATGAAATTCGTTGTCTCGCGGCAGCGTCACAGGGCAAATATTCATATAAACAACCTTACAAAAATAAATAAAAATAGAGAACACAAAGTAAAAGTAAGGAAGAATATAGTTCATTTGGGGAAGAAGCTGTCGTTGTGCTCCTTAGCACTTGCCTGTACCTTTTTCCTGATGGTTGCATGGCCTGGATGGTGAAGGTCCTTAAGGATAGAGGCTTCTTTTTTAAGACACTACCTCTTATAGATGTCCTCGATGGAGAGAAATCTGGTGCCCGTGATGTCGCAGGCCGAGTTAAAAGCCCTCTTGAGTTTTCTCTTGTCATGAGCATTGGCACCTCTCTATCAGACCATGATGCCACAATGCTCTCCACAGTACACCTGTGGAAGTTTTTGAGAGTCTTCGGTGATATACCCGATCTCCTCAAATATCTCACAAAGTATAGCTGCTGGCCAGTCTTCTTCATGATTGCGTTGACATGGAGGCTCCAGGACAGATCCTTGGTGAGGTTGACACCCAGGAATTTAAAGTTATTGGCCCGCTCCACTACTGAGCCCTCAATGAGGAATAGGTCGTGTTCTCCTGACTTCCTCCTGAAGTCCACAATCATCTCCTTAGTTTTGCTAACACTGAGCACAAGGTTGTTCACGGGTCACCACTCAAGGAGCTGATCTATTTCCTTCTGTATGTTTCCTCATTCTGTTTCTGATTCTGCCGACAACAGTCGTGCCATCAGCAAACTTGTATAGTATTGAAATTGTGCCTGGCCTCACAATCATAGGAGGATGAGTCGAGCAGTGGGCTAAGCACGCATCCTTCAGGTGCACCTGTGTTGATAATCAGTGAGGAGGAGACGTTGGTTCCAATTCATACTGACTGTAGTCTTCTGATGAGGAAGACAAGGATCTAGTTATGGAGGGGGGTGGGATGCACAGGCCCTGGGTTTGGAGCTTCTTGATCAGCACTGAGGGAATAATGGTGTTGAAGGCTGAAATGTAGTCTATGAAGAGCAGCTGTATATGAGTTGCTGTATTCAAGATGAGCATACATGGAAAGCAAAAGGCAGTCACTGTTTTGTGTCTGAGCCTTTCTTTAGGGCCGAAAATCAGGCAGACGCCTGATTGGTGGGGAGGGTGAGAAAATTTACGTTCTTGGGAGTTACTATCTCAGAGAATCTTTCCTGAAACGAACACACTAAAAATATTGTGAAGAAAGCACGTCTGCGCCTCAACTTCTTCAGGAATTTGTGAAAGTGTGTTATGATGCCAGAAATCCTGGCCATTTTCTACAGAGGTGTGGTGGAAAGTGTGCTGACTGACTGCATCACAGTCTTGTTTGGGAACACCAATACCCCTGAATGTAAAGCCCTCCAAAAGGTAGTTGACAAAGCCCAGGACATCACAGACAAAACCCTCCCCCTTATCGAGAATATCTACAGGGAATGCTGCCGTCGGAGAGCTGCAGCGATCATCAAAGACCCTCACCACCCAGTACATGCTCTATTCTCGCTGCTGCATCAGGAAAGAGGAATAGGTGCCACGAGACCCGCACTACCAGGTTCGGGTACAGCTGCTCCCCCTCCACCATCAGACTCCTCAACAACAAAGTTAATCAGGGTTTAATCATTAGAAATTTATTGATTTTTAAAAATTCTCTCTTTTTTTACACTACCAATGTGGTAATTCTGCCTCCCCCGCAGAAAAAGAATCTCAGGGTTGTATGTGATGTCATGTATGCACTTTGACAATAAATCTAAAATATGAAAGGGAGAGGAGCACTGGCAAGCAGGTGATAGGTGGATACTGATAGGTGGATACTGACAGAGGTGATAAGGAGAAGGGACAGAAGGTTGAGAAAGATAACCCTATGATAGAAGGGAAGGGAAGGGGGCTGGAAGCTGGAGGAATCAAAGAATAAGGGAAAGCGAGAAACCGGGAGAGGGCGTGAACAGAAAATCGAGGTTGATATGATTGTCATCTAGTTGGAGACCACAGAAACAGAATATAAGGTGTTCCTTCAGTTTCCAGGTGGCCTCAACTTGGCAGTACGAGGCTGTGGACAAAGCTGATGCTGTGGCGATGGAGTGCGGAATTGAAGTGATTGGTCATTGGGAGGTCCTTGCTATTGCTGCGGACAGAGGGAAGATGTTCAATGAAGTGATCTCCCAGACTGTGACTAGTCTCCCTGATGTAGAGGGCACTGCATTGGGAACACTGGATGCAGTAAATGACCCCTGCAGATTCATGGGTGAAGTGTTGCTTCCCTTGCAAAAACTGTTTGGGGCCTCAAATGGTGGTGAGAGAAAATGTGTAGTACTCAGGCTCAAAACACCGACTGCCTTTTGCTTTCTATGGATGCTGCGTGACCTGCTGAGTTTCTCAAGCACATTTGTGTACTGACCTGCACCCTCATGCTCTGTAAATTGTGCTCTGCTATTTTATAGAGCTGTTATTCTTGCTATTGAGGCAAGTCTGACAGATGAAGAAAGTCTGGATAGATTTGGATTCTACTTCATGGAATAAGAGGAGATCCCATTGATTGTACAGTATAAAATTCTGACAGGTTAGATGCAGGAAAAATATTCCTGATTTTGAAGAAGTCCAAAACAAGGGTCACAGTCTAAAGAGAAGAAGGAAGTCATTTAGGACTGAGATTTTTAATTTGATTTTAATTTAGAGCACGGTACAGCCCATGAGCCCGTGCCACCTAAATAAACCCAACTGACCTACAAACACCAGTGCATTTTCAACGGTGGGAGGAAACCAGAGCACCCAGAGGTAACCCATACAAGCTCCTTACAGACAGCACGGGATTCAAACTCCAGTCTCGATTACTGCCACTGTAACAAGGATGCGTTAACCGCTAAGCTAACTGTGCCGTCCCATCATGAGATGAAGTGTAACTTCTTCACTCTAGAGTTGTGAACTTGTGGAATTCCCTGCTCTATAGACAGTTGTTGAGGCTGGTACATTAGATTATTGAGAAGAGAGTTGGATGTGGCCCTTAAGGCTAAGGCAGTGGTTCTCACCTACAACTTTGAATTTTAATTTAGACATATAGCACAGTTACAGGCCATTTTGGCCCACAAAATCGTGCTGCCAAATTAACCTACACCCCCCCCCCCCCCCCCAGTATGTACTTGTGAGCTGAAACGGCCTGTTACTATGCTGTATGTCTAAATTAACCCACCCCTGATCAAGGACAAGTGCTGGTAAATGGAATAAATGCAAATTGGCTCATGGTTAGCCCAACATGGTGGGCCGAATGGCCTGTTTCTGCGCTGTATGGCTCGATGAATGTGACTGTTTGAGCAGCTAGGGGTTTATTTTTGCTTTTGGACGTTTATTCTTCTTTTTAAAATATTTTTAGTGAGTTTAACATATGAAGAAATGTTCTATATAAATATAGAATTGACAATTACATAATAATTCACTTGTCTCCAAGTCAGCGCGCACAATGAGAAAAGTAGATCAAACTACATCAGTAATTGCTTATAGGACATTAAAAAATATTTAATTGAAATGTTTGATGCAACAATGTTAAACCCATTTGTTGCCGTATAAAATAAAGGAAAAATCTGCGGTGAATCATGATTAGGGAAGAGGCGGGAACGCTAGGCTTGATTGGCAGGTGCGATGCCCAATGGCTGCCACCTTCGCTGGTGGTGTCATTGTAGTTAGCCAATCACAGAGACACTGGGAAACTCCTCGCTCGGGGAGCGGGAGGGAGGAGCCACGAGCGACGTGATGCGTCAGGAGGCGGGTCTCGGCCGGATGCAACCAATGAGGAGACGGGTTTACCTTGATTGACGTAATCAGGCTTTCCAGCTATAAAAGCCGGTGAGCGGCGGCCCTCTCGAACTGACAGTGATGCAAAGCGGGTTCGGCGGCGGCGGCAGGAATGAAGGGTCCGAGGGTCACCGCCGCGCTGATGTTGTTGGCGACGCTGAAGCTCCCCGACTGTGGGGTGAGTGGCGCGAGCGCGCGGCCCCCGCGCTCCCCACTTCTCGGGCGGAAGTGAGCCCCGCGCGGCCTTGAGCTCGAGGTCACCTGCCGCTCCGGGCGGGCGCGGTGGGGGGGTGGGGGGGCACTGGTGGGAGATGCCATGACTGGGTGGGGGAAATGTCCGTTATACCCCCCCCCCCAACCCCCGACCTCCGACCTCCGGTGGAGGCGCTGACGGGTGCATGACGTCAGCCGCGCACCCTCGCGGCGGCGGGCGGGCGGGCGGGCCGGGAGCCCACGTGACTCGGCCGCGGCCACTGCGCCTGCGCCCTCCCCACCTGGTGCATTCACTGCCTCTGAGGGATGACTCCATGCAGCCCTGAGTGGTTAAGGTGGGGAGTCTATTCACAACCAGCTCTTTCAAGTGAAATGGGTGCAAACACCACCACAAGATCAGCAGATTCAGAGTTTGTTAGGAGGAGTGGGATCCCTGGACCCTTGGCTATGCATTAATTTGGTTTAATTCTGACAGGTTAGATGCAGGAAAAATATTCCTGATTTTGAAGAAGTCCAAAACAAGGGTCACAGTCTAAAGAGAAGAAGGAAGTCATTTAGGACTGAGATTTTTAATTTGATTTTAATTGAGAGCACGGTACAGCCCATGAGCCCGTGCCACCTAAATAAACCCAACTGACCTACAAACACCAGTGCATTTTCAACGGTGGGAGGAAACCAGAGCATCTAAATGGATGGGAAAGGCAATAGCACACTCAGTAAAACCTGGAAACAGCATCTCCTTGCTGACCACTGACAGAGGTGGACCTCCGGATGGTGTGCTTAGCCCACACCCTTGACTGCCCAAGCCACAGTTCCAGTGCTGTCTACGCATTTGCCGATGACACTGGCTGTCTCTGAATCGAAGTCAGTGTTGACACCCACAGCCTTGCGCTCAGTGCTGGCAAAATCGAGGAGATGACGGTGGACTTCAGGATCAAGCCCGAAGAAAATGGTTCAATCCTTATTGAGGGCTCAGTCGTGCAGAGGGTCAAGAACTCGATTCCTGGGTTTCAACATCTATGAGCTGTCCTGGAGCCTCCGTGTTGATGCACTCACGAAGAAGGATTTTTTTTTTTTAAATTGCCTTGCGGAGAGAAGCTGAAGGAAAGTACTCTACCTGGAAGTCTGTGACCAGAGGAGTGCTGCAAGGATCTGTTCTGGACCCACTGCTCTGTGATTTTTATAGTTCACCCAGATAAAGAAGTGGATTAGTAAGTTTGCGGGTGATACAAAAGTTGGAGTTGTGGATGGAGCTGTAGGGTGTAGACAAAAAGGTATAGACAGATTGCAGAGTAGGGTGAAAACAGATGGAGTTCAAGCTGGATGAATGTGAGGTGATGCATTTTGTAAGAACAAACCAGAAGGTTGAGTACTGTTAGGTCTGCTTTGTTCATGAATGAGTGAGACAAACACCAGGCTGAGTCGAAATCAGGGTTCTTTGTTCTTTATTACCGGATTGTAACACTTGCGACCAACCATGTTAGTCGGAGAATGCATTCTGCCGTTATCAGCAAAATGGTGATTTTTTTATACCCTTGGATATGTGCTTAGAACATCATCATATCATTACTTGTCCAATGACTAAAACTGTTGCTATCCTTTCCCTGCTAGCTTCCTGCCTCTCAATCCATCAATGTCTCTCTTATCTTGTAAGTACAAGGATGCATTCACATCTTGTTACAGCCCTGTACATTCCCATCTCATGATGTTTTACCTAACAGGAGTACAAGGACACCTCCCCTTCTTGTTACTGCCCTGTACAGGGTAACTCCCTACACATTCCCATCTCATGATGTTTTACCTTACAGTACAGGGTTAATGGTCAGTTACTTAACTGTGGAAGATCAAGGGGACCTTGTGGTTCAAATCCATACATTGCTCAAGTTTGCCATGCAGGTTAATAGGATAGTTAAGAAGGCCTATGAGACGTTGGGCTTCATTAATTGTTGTGCCTTCCTGACAAGTGAGGATCGTGTGGTTTTCTGAGAGAGAGAAAATGAATTCAATTCTACAGTTCCGTAGTAGCAGCTGGGACTAGAACATGGCAAGCTTGTGGAAAACCCCATTTTGAAACTGGGTTGTGAGTTGACCTTGCCCTGTCCATGGATGAGTCGAAAGAGAGCTGTGTCTTTGTGGGAAATGGTGGGGCAATAATATGGTTAGTAACTGAATTCTAGCTTGAAATACAGACAACCTGGGTATTAGTAAAATGGCTACCTCGCTGATGTAGAGGAGGCCAGTGAATGTAGTAGATTAAGGTTTTAAAGGACATCCAGGTTTACAGGCTGCATATTGGCTTTGTCCATTCCTCTCTACACAACTCTTTGCTCTGTCCAAACTCCCCTGAAACCCACTGTGGTAACATGTTCCACATTACTGGTAACCTGGGTTCTCTGAAGGAAGTGAGAACTGGGGGAATGGCTGCCAGGTTTCCCATTGTACTCGGGGTGGTTTACTGTGTACATGCTGAAAATTACCCAAACTTTTAAAAATTCTTTTGATAAGAACTACTGTTGTTTTTTTTTGCATTTTTACACTTGCATACCATAACTTTTCCTCCTTCAGATATCTGCACAAAATGCAACGTGCGTTTGGTATGGAGAATGTGGGACAGATAAAACCACCCACAAGAGATACAACTGCCAATACGATGGCCCACCAAAACCATTACCTAAAGAAGGATATGAACTTATTCAAGTAAGCTATGGTGCTGTGTCTAAATTTTTAAAAAATTTAAAATTCAAGTGATTGCCCTCTTTCTTGAACTCTGTTCTCCAGATATTTTTAGACCAAATACAATATCTTGACTATATTCATTTTTATAGAAAACCCATTTTACACAGATTGGCATGATTTACAAGTTGGCTGTTTCATGGCTGCTAATTTGCCAGTTAATGGAGAAACCACTTTTAAACAAAACGTTTAGAGTTCTGTATATTTTAGTATTTTAATTAACATTGCCCCACCCTTTCAAATTGTATAATATCCTCACTGGGGTGTCCTGTACTTGGTCTTATGATGAGACTTTTCCCTCAGCTGTTCAATTCCCAATTTTATTTGCATCTTTTAACCCTTTTGTTATATAATCTTTAGATTTACTCCTTGAAAATTTCTTTTGCCTTGGTACCATATATATATGCTGTTGTGTAGGACCTAAAGCCACTGTCACCTCAGTCTGCATGGGCTTGTTCTGTGCTGTCTGACACCTATTTCTGAAATTGGATTATGGAAGTTCTTTAATGTTGAAGAAAATATTTCACTCATCAAAGCCAAAACCTGTCTATAACAAGTACCTGGGGGCTGGAGTATATTCATCTTTTTTTGTTCCTTGCAGGAATTGTGTCCAAATTATCTCTTTGGAAATGTTGATCTCTGCTGTGATGTTCAACAGCTGCGCACTCTTAAAGATAATACACAGTTGCCACTTCAGTTCTTGTCCAGGTAACCTTATTTTGTTCTAAATAAATAAATGTGAACTCAATGTTTAAGTGAACCGATATAACAATTACAGTATGGAAACAGGCCATCTCAGCCCCTCTCGTCTGCACCGATTTAAGTGAACTACTCTAGTCCCACCTACCTGCTCCCTCTTCATAACCCACCAGTCTCCTCCCATCCATTCACTCATCCAACCTTCTTAAATGACAAAATTGACCCTGCTGCAACCACCTCTTCCGGAAGGTCATTCCACTCAGCCACCCCTCTCTGAGTGAAGAAGCTCCCTCTTGTGTTACCTCTGAAGTTTTGCCCCCAACCCAAACTGTGAGCTTGATTGGATTGGAAAATATGTAATCATTCTGCAGGCCTATTTCACAGTCCAGAGTATTGAGGGAGCCAGAACAAGTTGAAGGGCAAGTTCAAGGGTCCTTTTTTGTGTAATACAATAAAAAGTAACATAATATGCTTCAACTTTAATCTGTCATAAGGCAAACTAAAGAGTTGCTGTGAGCCTTGCCTGGTACCCATAACAATAGGTGAAAGAGAAGCAAAAGAGTCGCTGAGTGCCCATGGATTTGTCTCCAGCATGCCCACGGCCTCTGTAGCCGCACAGACTCCTGTTCGATTCCTCAGCAACCAGAGCTCCAGATCCAAACCTCCGATATGATCTGGGGCTTTTAGCATCTGAAGCCCCCTTCAGGAGCTGTTCTTGCCCTCATCACCCTCTTAAACCCTGGTTCCTCTGATCCAGTCGCCCAGTGGGAGATGGGGAAGGGGGTAAGGGTTGTGAAATCTGAGCTGTGTTCACCACCTTCAACTTCCAGTTTTGGGCGCAGCAGGTCCATTGCCCCTGTGGAAGATGAGGGATGCGGTGTGCTTGGCCTTCTAAGGAAGGAGAGGCTATGTGCAGGTTGAACATTGTGTTGATGTGGTTGTTCCAAGATATGTCTTTCACTGGATAATTTTGCCTTTCCCATCCATTTAGAGCAGTGGTAAAAGTTCTTCTCTCCTTGCTATTCTTCTAACCAGATAGTTCTTGAGTACGAGTAGAGACGGGTCCATCCTCATTTCCTGTTCTTGGATCACTCTGCTTTGGTTTCCTCCCACCTTTCAAAATGTGCTGGATTTGTCGTTTAATTGGGTGGTGTGGGCTGTAAGGGCCTGTTACCGTGCTTCATGTCCAAGTTTAAATTTAAAAATAAATATTCATATCTAATTTGTACTGCAGCCCACCTCCAGAACTCTACACTCTGTGTTTCAAAACAAGCATATAGCTTTTCGAATGGTCCTGTCTTTGTCAAAGAATGGAATCGTACAGGTTACATAAACTAAGCTCTAATCCATTAAATTAGGGTGCTTTTAAGGTTTGAGAATACTTTGGTGGTCCAGAAGGACAATATAGTCCTTGTTGAGCTGACATTTTGTTCATACCTTGATGAAGGACTCAAATCTGAAATGTTGGTTATTTATCTTTGCCCTATAAAAGTACACTTTGACCTGCTTGAATTTCTCCAGCATTGTTTTTAATTCAACCACAGTGTCAAAAGTCTTTCGTGTTTAACTCTGAAATCTAGGGAAAGGTGTCATAACAGCAAGGATATGAAAGGCTAGAAAGTGAAGAAAGCAAACATGATTTTGAGATCCATTCGCTTGTATAAGTGAATGGTGGAACAGCCTGGAAGGATGTAGCTTGCTCTTCAACGTCTGGTGACCAAGTTGCTTGATGGATTATATTGCTATAGAGATTTGTACTTGGCTGATTGAATAGGTGTACGAAAGAAATCTGGCAAGTTGAGCACTTGCTCTCTTTGAGATGTAACCGGTTTTAACTTGTATCTTGCAGGTGCCCCTCATGCTTTCACAACTTCATGACGTTTTACTGTGAGCTGACTTGCAGTCCTGTTCAGAGCTTGTTTCTTAATGCCACAAAGTTTGAACCATATGTTCAAAGTCAAATGAGCATTACAGAAGTGGAATATTACATTGGGTCACACTTTGCAAATGGTGAGAATTTTATTTGGTGTAACAGTGGTGGACAAACTGTTGGAAGTTTATCGAATGCCTTGTTGAAATCCATATAAACAATGTCTACACCTTTGCCCTTGACAACCTTGGTCACATCTTCAAAAAAAACCTCAAATCAGATTTGAGACACTGTCAAGTTGGTGTAGCAGTTAGCACCAGTGATTGGGACTGGGACTCAAATCCCAGTTTGTAAGGAGCTTGTACGTCCTCCCTGTTGTCTGAGTCGGGTTTTCTCTGGGGGGTCTCCAGATTCCTTCCACATTCAAAACATACTGTGATTTGTAGGTCATTTGGGTATAATTGGGTGGCAAGGGATCATACATAAATCATTTTTGTCTTGTCTGATTCTCATGTCCATTTCCCATCTTGCTGAGCAGAATGTGCTGATGCACATTTCAGACCCTTCTGTCCATAATATTGAGCCTATCTCTATAAATCTCAAAAAAAACTATTTTCCCTACCTCACAACTGTCTTTCTTGCATCTATGTCCCTATCCAAGTCTTTTAAATTACCCTGTTATTACCAGCTTCCACCACCACCCCTGGCAATTCATTCCAGACTTTTTTTTAAAAACTTACAATGTCTCCCCTAAACTTCCCTTTGCTTTGTACAGATGTCCTCTGGTATTGTGGTATTGTTGAACTGGAATCTTGGTGATTCAAGTAGGATTCCCACAACTTCAGGATGTGTTAAATACTGCTGCATGTAAAACTAACGAAGGTGCTCAACTTCAGATTTGGCTGTAACTGTGTTCAGTGGTGCTGGAATGGGTATGAAATGGAATAATGTACCCTGCTACTCTGGGTGGGTAGAACATTAGTGCACTGGAACAGGCTCTTCGGCCCACTGATGCTAACCATATAACTAATGCCATTTGCTGTCACATCTGTCCCTCTCTTCCCTGCCTGTTAATGTGTCTAATGCTTAAAAATCAATTTTGTATTTGGGTTCATGCCATGCATGTTATTCTCAACATGGGGGCCACAGCACATTTAAGTAAAAACCTTGTTTTCTTTTCTCCTTGTGTAACAAATATTTATTTGGCAGAAATAAGGAAGAAACCAAAACTTAACTGCTTCAGAGTAGGGGCTCATAAACTTTGACAAGTGTCCTGGGGTTCATGGCCAAAAAAAGTTGAGAATGGCTGACCTCGAGGATTGCTCTGTTGCCTTTGTAATGCATCACCAAGGCAAACCAAGCACTTGGGTGGTGGCTTAAATATGAATCATGGTGTGATCTACATCTGCATTTGAATACATTACTGGATGAAGTGCAATTGCAAGCTTTTTTTTTCCCCTCTGAGCATTTATGGTAATAATGGCATGTGTCCTTGGGGCTTTGCTATTGCCAAAGCTATGGTCAAAAAAGTTATCCATCCCATTCCTTGTTGCACAGGAAGCCTGAAGATGTGCACTCAACCTTACAAAAACTGCTTCATCACCTCACCATCAGATTTGTGAACTGACAACCTATGGACACTACCTCATTTTTTTTTTCTTTGTACCAATTATTTATTTTGTTTAAATCTTGTATTTGTGAAATAGTAATTTTTGCACCTTGTTCTGCACAAGACAACTAATTCCATGACCGGCTTGTGACAATAAACCTGATTCTGATTCACACTTCCTGTGGGTTTGAAGTCAGGAATCCAAATGTGTCATTACAAGAATTTAAGTTTCCTTCGAAAATGGATAAGTTGCCATTTCAACACTAAATCCTAAGACTAGCCAGTACTGACCAAGATGCTGATGTTTGTGTGTCTTTGTTCAGCCATGTTTCAAGCCTGCAAAGATGTTCAGTCTCCCTCAAGTAATGAAAAAGCTCTGGGGCTACTTTGTGGCAAAGATGCAAAAGATTGCAATGCAACGAACTGGATTCAGTACATGTGTACTACAAAGAATGCTCAGACTCCCTTCAACATTATCCCCATTTTTGGTGGTAAGCTAATTTTAATTTTGCATAATATGCTCTTAAGACATTATTTTAATTTAGTTCTTGTTAAGAACCGAGGAAAATGCAAGGACTTCCTGCACGAGTGACTATTTTTCAGGAAAAATGCATGGCTTGAATACGTACTGATGTTTTTTAAAACTTTTCAAGCACTATAATTTTTATTTTTGATAGAAATATTGGAAGATGGTTATAATATGAATGTTTGCTCTGTGATGGTGCCTCAAAACTCTGAATTTCTTAACAATGAATTCTGATTCTCATTCATCCTGAGCAACGCCATTGCTGTTTTATGCATTATTTAAACAGCTATAACAAGTAAAGCCCGACCAAGGCACTCCACTGGCTGAATATTTGCTCCCATCTTCACTCAAAGGTTTGTTACTTCAGAGAACATTTACTTCTACTATTTTAAACTTTTATTTCCATTTTTCGTTATTCTTATTCATTTTAATTTATTTATTTCCCTTTTGTTTTGCTGGTTGCTTGAATTTCAGATAACAATGTTGTGCTAACCTTGTGTATTTGTGTAATTAAAACAATCACAAAATAATATTTGGAAGAATTATTTAACATGATTACTTTTGTTAAGTCACAGACCAGCATCAGTAGAAATTTGCCAAGACAGTAATTTTTAAAATAATGTGTGTGTGAGAGAGATAACCAAACCCATTGCAGCTTGGGCTCAATTCTGGTAAGTTATTCCAAAGTTGGTCTAAGGAATCCAATATTTAGACAAGGACTCTTAAACTGAGGCATAAAAATGATTACAAGTTAAGTAAGAGAGAATGAGTGACAGACTGTTGAAAACTCACAAAACCATGTCAAGTTACTTCCAGAACTAAGATTCTTTCACACAGACGGCTGTCACAACTCCCCTTTTCCTGATGTAGGGGAATGAGACAAGTGACTTTCACAATACTTCTAGAATCCAGATGCAGGTCAGTCCAAAATGACCATCACAATGGTCACGATCCAAATGCAGTAATTCTCCTGCTTCCAATACACAGATAGTCAAAGTGACCTTTCCTTTGGTCATGGTGGGATTTAATCATTCCCCTTCCAAAGGACCCTTCCTTTGGTCATGGTGGGGATCAACATTTCTCCTGAGAAGGAGAAGCAAACAAATTGACCATTACCACACAGAACCACTCCGGCAGTGTTCCTTCAGATGGCTGCTGCTTGAAATCCTGTTCTTATAAAATGGCTGTTAATCACAAAGTTTGCAGTTCCTTTAAATGTTTCTCACACACGTCTCTTCACTTGTGTGCCTGGCTAAAAGCAACACATTTCCTCTCCTCTTCAAAGTAGCGAAGCTGATACGAGTTGATGCCAACTCGCTTCTCTCCAAGGTTTTGAATGGTCGCAGTTTATTATAGTAGCCCTCAATTTGTTAATTCCTAAAGTGACAGTCACACAAAAATTAAATGGAAGCTCATAATACCTCCCACCAACAAAAAAAATCGAGCTGAGCAAAATTTTAACTGCAACCCATGTTAAAATACTACATTCACTATTTACATATAATAGACAAATATAACATTTTTTAGTAACATTACAAACTTAACATCTTGAAAGGCAATCAACAATTACATTATCCTTGCCTTTAATGAGTTATCATTAAATCATACTCCTACAGAAATGGACTTCAAAAAAAAGATTTTGTCTATATTCTGTTCATCAGTTTTACCTTTTATTTCTCTTTGTCCATCAGTTTTATCTTCTATTTCTCTGTGAAGATCTTGGTCTTCTTCCTCTTCTGTGTCTGTATCTCTTCTGTTTGTCCTGATGAGCTGCTTGTATCTCTTTGTCGGACCTCTTGTTGCTGTTCCTCCCCTCCTGGGCTGCTCGTCTGTGGTGCTTCCTGACGTTAATCATCTTGTTGGTCATCCCTCCGTCTGTTTCATCACTTCCTCTTCTGCTGGCTTCCTCGTCCTCCAGCTGAGTACCCTGGTGTTGGGCGTTCCTCAGTTGTTCGCTCTGTGAAAGCCCACTCCTCTGCTGACCCCCCCTCCCGTTGGTGTCCTCGTTCTCCTTTGATTGCGCAGTTGTTTGGCTCCGAGAGCCATTTTTGTAGTGCAGTGGCTGGTGGGTCGTAACTCTAGGGCAGGCACTGACCTTGAGGGTCGGACGCTCCTCGCCACCACAGTGTCCTGTTCCTTCGTGCAGGTAAGGCCTTCTTTTATCTTCGACGACTTTTCTACTTTTTTTCCAGTTGCTTTTACTGTCTCCTTCTTGGAGGCCATCTTGTTTCTCTTCTCTGTATCTTTATCTTCTATTTCTTATATTTTATCTTTGTTATGCTTTGCTTTTTCCTAATTTTTTTCCCAATTTTCCTGGAGAAGGATGGTTTTCCCGACTGGCCACTACTCCATCACGTGACCCTCTCTATATAGAGAGGGGGAGAGGGGATGATGTTTTTGATGCTAAATTAACTGTAATGTGCAAGAGTATTGATGGACTGCTTGTTTCATTAAGGGTGGGCACATATGCTGAGCAAAGATCCCACACTGGGTTCTGGGTGATTTGCACTGTTCATGATTTTTAAACTAGTAGTGGATGAAACTGAGGAATCCAATAGCCTCTCACTTGACGTCACCAAAACCCAGTCCTCAAGAAAGGGAAAATGTGCGGTGCTCAATCCAGCGATCACTGGGAGATCCGAGGTGGAGAGTGTGAGCAAATTTAAATTCCTGGCAGCCATTACCTCAGGGTTCCTTTCCTGGACCCAACACACTAATGTCATTGTGAAGAAATCATGTCAGTTCCTCAGGAGTGTACAAGGGTTTGGTATGACATGGAAAGCTTCAGCAAACTTGTAGAGGTGTAGTGGAAAGTGTGTAACTGGTTGCACTGTGGCCTTGAAGTAGAAAGCCCTGCAAAAGGTAGTGGACACAGCTCAGTACATCACTGGCAAAACTCTTCCCATCAAGAATTCTACATGGATTTCAGATTTATTATCAGATTACATACATGACATCACTTGTAACCCTGATTTTGTTTTTCCTGCTGCTGTCTGAGCAGCAGCGATCATCAAGGATCCAGCACATGCTCTGTTCCCGCTGCTGCCATCAGGAAATGGGGCATAGGCTCTGCAAGACTCAGACCACCAGGTTTAGAGGCAGTTGTTACCCCTTCACCATCAGACTCCTAGATGGCACTCGATAAGAAACTCATTTAAGGGCTTCTGCTTTTCACATTACTTATTACTGAATATCTTTTCTGGATTTGTAGTCCATTTACAGTTCTCTTTTGTGTGCCTATCTTTTTTTTGTGTACAGTTTACACTCCCAATAAGTCGAAATTCTGCCTGCAGGAGAATCTTGGGGGTGTATATGATGTCATCTCTATACTCTGACAATAGGATCTTCAAAAAAAGTTTAAATCTATCTGAGTGCAACAAAAGAATATTAACCTATTAAATGTAGTCATTGAGTAAAGACAGAATTGTACACTTTTAAAAGCTGGGTACATTTTAACCAGTGCACGATGTCCAAGTGGAGAGGTTCTCAAAGCTGGCAAGATTTCTGGAGGAGGGAAGTACAACTCTGAGCAGGGACCCACATGTACAATTAGAGGGATAAAGGTTGGTCTAAATGTAGACTTTGGTTGTGCTATAGCTTAAGAATGGCAGACCTGTTTGAGAGGCTGGTGAGCAAGGGTGATTAAGTCGAACGTGATTTCTGAAATGGTTCTTGGTTTCAATCTGAGAATCTTTGCAGCATTTCCACCAATCTCTATTATGATGATAACTTTTAAATGACCTAGAAGGCAAGAGACTTAACAGCTTCCCATAGAACATTACAGCATAGAAAGTGGGCCCTTCTAGTCTGTGACAAACTATTTCTCTGCCTCGTCCCAGTGACTTGCACCCAGACCATGTATCTGTCCAAATTTTTCTTGAATATCAAAACTGAGCTTACATTCATCACTTCAGCTGATTCTACACTCCCACCACTCTGCATGAGAAATTCCCCTGAATGTTCCCCAGAACTCCTCCCCTTTCACCCTTAACCCATGTCCTCTGGTTTATATCTCACCTTGCCTCAGTGGAAAAAGCCTACTTGCCATTATTCTCTGAAGCCCTCATAATTTTGTATACCTCCAACAAATTTTCCTTCTCTTTTTCTTGGAGAGCACAGTCCTGACTTGGGAAATATTTCTGAACCTTTAATTGGTTTAGATCTGAGAAATCTTCCCCAATAGCATGTCTAACATCTTCATTTTGTGTGTGGGGTGTGTGGATATAATGTTCATATAACAACTACAGTACGGAAACAGGCCATCTCGGCCCCTCTAGTCCGTGCAGATCTAAGAGATCTCCTCTAGTCCCACCTACCTGCACTTTGCCCATAACCCTCCAATCCCCTCCCATCCATATACCTATCCAACCTTTCCCTAAATGACAAATTTCACCTTGCTGCAGCCACCTCTTCCAGATAGATCATAGTGTAGTTCATTGAAGATGATTAGGATAGACAACAATTTGAATTCAAGAGCATTGAGGTAAATGCAACAGTTACCTAAGACCTTGATTAGACACCACTTGGAATACAGATGCTCCTCAACTTATGGTGGGGTTATATTCTAGAAAACCCATTGTAAGTGGATAAAGAATACTACACCTACCTATTTTCATAATTAAATTTTGAATACCTTTATGCCACACTGAAAAAAAACAATACACAGCTGAAAGCACACTGGGCATGAAAAATCTTTGAAGCATTGAACTGTGGCAACCCACTTACCAGCAAACGAACAGGCTCCCAATATGGCGGGTGTGCAGTGGGAAACAAGGAAAATTGACCTGTGCTGATGACCACTGATGTTGCCCTGTCCATGTGACCAAAGCAGTGATGTATACAAGCCCAGCATGAAAGCCTGGAGGTGTCAGTCTTGCACTAGACTCCACAACATGTACATTGACTTCCCTTCGTATACAACAACTCGACAATGTGTACGGCAACTCCACAATGTGTACACTGATGTAACTCAGTGTAGAATACTTTGCTACAGAACTAAAATTAATTGTTGCTGGTGAGTATGCTAAAGCAACAAGGTCATCAATTTCACTCGAACCATTGTAACTTCAAAATATGGCAAGTAGGGGAGTACCTGTATTGTGTTCAGTTCTGGACACCTCAATGCAGGAACGATGTGAATGCTATTGAGAAATGGAGGAGGAGTCTTACAAAGACGCTGCCTGGATTGGAGAGCATGCCTTATGAGGATAGGCTGAGAGCACTTATTTTTTTCTCTTTGGAGCAGCAGACTGAGGGGGTGTACAAGATGATTAGAGGCATTGATTGTGTGGGTGGCCAGAGGCTTTTTCCAGGGTTGAAATGCCTAACTTGAGGGGCATAGTTTTAAGGTGCTTGGGAGAAAGTATGGGGTGGGGGGGAGAAATGTGTGTGTTAGTTCTTCACATAGTGATGGGTTTATGGAACAACTGTGATGGAGGCAAATGTTGCAACTGTGCTCACAATGTTTGGGCTGAGGAATCGAACTCTCACTTTTCAGTTTACTCAGAATTAATGACACAGCTTCACCAAACCACACCTGAACTCTCTAAAACAAAAAATGGAGTGACTGATTTCATAGAAACTTACACAAGCTTGACTTCAAGGCACAAGGCAGTCTTGTGAGCTGTTCAGTTGATTGATTGCACCAGTGGTAACACCCACTCCTGGTGAACCGTGGGTCACTCTGATTAGGGCACCTTAGCAGGCAGATACAACAGGATTAAGAGACTGTTAGATAGGTTCATGGAACTGAAAAATGGAAAATGTTAGAGGGGAAATTCTGGACCGTTGTTATATTAGGTTGGCACAACACTGGGCCAAAGGGTCTGTATTTTAGATTTCTATGTAATGTATTGCCTTGCCTGCAATATCTGTATTTGGTCTCCAAATAAAAACTGCAACTGAATTAAAGGGAGCAGTTGAAAATACTCAGCAAGTCGGGCAGCATCTGTGTGGAATTGAATTTCAGATCCGAGCCATTATTCTTTATCCTAAATTCACTACCCTGAATCGTGAGGCAATGTCCCCTCGTTCCAGTCTTGCCTACCAATGGAAACTACTTGCCTACCTTTATTTTATCAATGCCTTTATAAATTTGCACATTTGTAAGATCCCATCTCGTTCTTTTACATTCCAGCAACTACAGTTCCAGGTGACACTCTCTCCTGTTTGGAATCAACCTGGTGAACCTCCTCTTCATCACCTCCAGAGAGAGCTGTTTCACCACCCGCATTTTTGGCTATGTTTAAAGGTTTAGCTGCTATCCTAGCTTGGAATCTAACATCAGTCGTATTTTCCAAGCAAACAGAATAATAGCATTCGATATGATGGATATAAAAGGTGCAGAAAAACACCATGCTCGAGGGATGCTTGTAGTTGAGTGCATTCTCAACAAGAAAGTGGTGAGAAGTGCGTGGTTATGGGAGAAATTGTCATGGTGTTCTTGTTTTTTTGTTAGATCATCCTGTTGGAAGAATGATCCCCATGAACAACAAAACCAAAGGCTGCAATGAGACATTGGATGATGGTTCACTGCCATGTAGCTGTCAGGACTGCACGTTGGTTTGTGGTCCAAAGCCAGTGCCACCTCCACAATCTGTCCCGTGGACCATTTTTGGTTTGGATGCAATGGCCGTCATCATGTGGATTTTCTATCTGCTCTTCCTGGTCTTCTTTGGAGGAACAGCCATAATTGTGTGGTTTTGCAGGTAATCATCCAGGTGGAAAATGTCTGGTTCCTTTTCCATTCAAACTGAAAGAGGCAAAAGGTGAAGAAATGTGTATAACTTTACAGTGTAAATGTTACCCCTCTGGAAATCTGGGTTTGACACTGAACTTAGGTATGGACTGTGTGGAGTTTGCATATTTCCTCCTGTGGCTCTCATCTCTGACTTACTGGTTTGTTCATGGAGACCTCTCACCCAGCCATTCTTAACAAGGGCCTTGCCCCACCCCAGCCGTGTTGACCACAGTACATTTCAGTAAAAGCCTGGTTTTCTTTTCACCTCGTGTAACTTTTCTGTTTCTGCCTAGAAAGAATAGGAGTGCAGAAGCAACTAAAACTTGACTGCTTTAGTCAAGGGGGCCCATAAACCCCTAGCAAAGTCCTAAAGGGGTTATAGCCAGAGAGGTTGAAAATGGTTGCTCTCGCCAACCCTTGGTGTAGGTGGGCAGGATCTAATGGGCATGTGCAAGGGGGAACGGGAGTGATCTAGCACTGAGTGGCTGTATGACAATTGAAGTCTGTCATTAAAAGGCTCCTTTGCATGTCTTGCTATCAGTCCTCGTGTTGGTACCGTATTGAACTAATCCCCAATTCTTTGACCCTATTCCTCTCCCTCACCTCCATCCCTACCTTCGGAGGAACTACCTGATCTATTCCATTGCTTCTCTGGGTCTCCTGTGCTGCAAGAATGTACAACAATGTAAGAATTGCCATCCTATCCATTTTCTTACTTCAAACGTTTGGAATCCGCAGCCATTTCAACTTGATCTCCGTTGTTATTGAGCTTGTTAAAGCAGTCCTTACAGATATGAATGGTGTAAACAAGCCCCAAGCCTGTGCTTGCTGTAGAGTTCCCTTTTCACTGTTTGCACTTGTTCTGAATCTCTTCGTCTTGTTTCAGGAAGCAACGGATAGTTTCTGAATATTCCCCGATTATTGATAACTGTGCAAGTCGTTCAGTCAACATCAGTCATGATCTTGGTAGGTTATTCATGGTTTTTTTTTAACTGACAGCTGTGCACAGTGGGATCTGTAACTAAAATAATTGAAGTACAAGTAGTCCTCGACTTCTGACCTTAATGAGTTGCGTCCACTTGCATATATGACCAAATTTTTGAAAAAATCTTTAAAACTATTGTACATTTTTTGTATTAAAAGTACAGAATACAGTGGTCCCTGTTCCCCAACTTAGACCAAACCCGCGTTACAACCAATCCTTCTGTCCCCATTATGGTCGTAAATCAGGGACTACCTGTAATAGTTCTGGTTTTGTTAATCTTAAGTCTGCATGTGTGAATGTGGGGTGCAGGGAGAAATGCAGATGTGAAATTCAGGTGTGATAATGTCTCCTCTTCTGCCCTCAGATAAGATGTCTTGTTGTGAACAACTTGGTGCAAAATCGGAGGCTCTCTTGCGCGACATATTCTCCAAGTGGGGGTCCTTCTGTGTGCGAAATCCCGCTCCAGTTATCATCTTGACCACCACTGCCATTGGAGCCTGCTCCTTAGGCTTGATGTTCATGAAGTTGACCACTGATCCTGTTGAAATCTGGTCTTCTCCCTCCAGCCAAGCTCGCAAAGAGAAATATTACTTTGACACCCACTTTGGACCTTTCTTCCGTACTGAGCAACTGATTATTACAGCCCCCAACAGCTCTTGGACCACATACTCCCCTTATCCATTGGGGTCAGATGTACCTTTTGGCCCACCATTGGGCAAGGATGTGTTGCACCAGGTTGGTCCTGCTTGGTTTCCTTTGGTTTGGGGAAGATCTCTTAACGAGGTACAAAGCCATGGGTTGTATGGGTGCCGGGGTTAGCGCGATGCTATTACAGCGCCAGCAGCCTGGGTTCAAATCCGGCACTGTCTGAAGAGTTTCCAAGTTCTCACCATGTTTGTGTGGGTTTCCTCTGACCCTTCAAAAACATATGGGGGTTGAATAAATTTGAACGGCACGGGCTCATGAGCTGGAGAGGCCTGTTAATGTGCTGTTTGTCTAATTTTTGGATTTGTTTGCAGAAACTACAACTGCATTTGTATTGGTCAAAGTTACAAGTTAAGGGGGTGGGTTTTGATGGAGCTGAGGGTTGGACAGGGAGCAGTGTGAAGATCCATTGGGGTGCTGAGGGACCCGGAGTTACCAGAATCAGCAAGCCAGCTTAGCAGTGAGGAGAGGCCTGTCTGAGATGCTGTTGATGAGTAGGGCTTGCAGCCAGTCGATAGCCTGAGAGCTTGATGGTAATCTAGGAATTGGCAGGCAGTTTAACAAATGCTGATCTTTCTCCCTGTTCTCCACCCGTCGTCCATGTGTTGCAATTTGAGCTTTGTCCTTGTCAGACTGCTTGGGCAGTGTTGAACTTGGCAAATGTTTGGCTCTGCAGACATTGAGGGTAACCAGCTAGTCTGTTGAATCCTGAAATGCATTCTCTAAAAGCAACAGAAGTGGATGCATTTATCCTTCCAAAGATAAATGAAGAAAAGTGAAAAGAGCAGAAGTATTACTACTGCTGAAACTCTGGAATTGGCCCTTCCAAATGTGGTCATTCTGTGGTACATTTCAATTGTTCCTAACTGTTTGAGCAGTGTAGGATGGCAGTTGACAGTGTTACAAGCCCAAAGGACCCCAAAACCCAGCAGCAATAGATATTCACCACAACAAGTAATTACTTAAACAAAAGTTGTTTTTAATTATCTTTAATCATGAAAACAGAATCAAACTTTAACTTATCTCTATTAACTTAACTAAGCCCAACTCAATCCCCTTCTAATTCTATGTGTATGTAATGTGTGTGTAAATTTAAAGTTCTTTGGTTCACAGTTCAATCTCAATTCTCATTTCTTCCAAGTTCACTGGTTGCAGGCAATTCTTGTACTGTGCACAGAAGTTAACATGTATAAAGTTCACCAGGCTTTGGTGGTCGAAAGGTAAATTTTACCGCTCAGGAGGGTGAGAGGGTGAGGCGGTACCATCGTAAGTCATCTCAATGTCTTGCTGATGAAACTTGCCCCATCAGGGTTCTCCAGATGATAACCTCTTTCTTTCAGGCTACTACAGAGTTCCTTTCTGTTCCACTTATTTCAAGAGAAATATCAGACAGATACCACTTCTAGCCATCTGCCACTCTGGAGCTTTAGTTCCAACAAGCTTCTCCTAGCTTGCTTCAGCTGTATGTCTCTTTCTCTATCTGAGACTCAAACTGCCAGCCACATGTCCTCTCTCTCACTTCCAAAACCCCCTCCTTCTCTAGCAAACAATAGGAGTTAGTCTTCTGCTCCCATTTGTTGTTTTAGGTAAACAAACCTCTCGATGACCTTTTAGTGAGCACTTTGCAGAGAGGTCAAAAGCCTTGAAAAAGGTCCAACACAGACAACCTGGCTCTTCCAAGACAATAGCCTATTCATTTCATGACATCGTTTCAATTAGCACCTACTTGTGAAATGTGCATAGCATTCTCCATAGTTTCTGTAAAGTCACTGAGTATGAATTATTCAGTTTTTCAAATAAGATCTGTTTGTGTGTGTGTATGTATGTAACCTACTCTAATTTTACCAATATATCTCCCAAAAACATCTCCAAATATTCTATCACAACAGTAACTTGGTTTGAAAAAAGAGGGAGTACTACAATAAATATAAGAAACGGAAAAAAGGAGATGTTTGGGTACTATATTGAATGTAAAAAGAATCTTAAGAAAGAAATTAGAAAAGCTAAAAGAAGGTATGAGGTGACTATAGGAAGCAGGGTGAAAATAAATCCAAAGGGTTTCTACAAATATGTAAGTAGCAAAAGGAAAGTGAGAGTCAAAATTGGTCCAATAGAGAATTAGAAAGGACAAATGTGTGTGAAGCCAAAAGAGATGGGGGAGGTCTGGAACAATTTATTTTCCTCAGTATTTACTGAGGAGAAGGAGATTGAACTGTGTAGGGTAAAGGAAGCAAAGGGGGTATATATGGAGACTATAAGTGATTAAGAAAGAGGTAGTACTGGAGCTTTTGAAACATATAAAGGTAGATAAGTCTCCAGGTCCTGACAAGATTTTCCCCAAGACCTTGAGAGAAGTTAGTGAGGAAATAGCGGAGGCTCTGGCAGTGATTTTTCAAATGTCATTAGAGACGGGTATAGGCCGGAGGATTGGCGTGTTGTGCATGTGGTTCCTTTGTTTAAAAAGGATTCGAGGAGCAAGCCTAGCAATCATCGGCCTGTAAGTTTGACATCTGTGGTAGGTAAATTGATGGAACACGTTCTTAGAGATAGTATATGGAGGGACAGGGTCTGATCAGAGACACTCAACATGGATTTGTGCGTGTAAGGTCATGTTTGACCAATCTTGTTGAATTTTTTGAAGAGGTGACTAGGAATGTTGATGAGGGTAGAGCAATGGATGTTGTCTATATGGACTTCAGTAAGGCCTTCGATAAGGTTCCGCAATGAGAGGTTAGTTAGGAAGGTTAAGTCCTTGGGTATTAATTTGGAGATAGTCAAATGGATTCAACAGTGGCTGGAAGGAAGGTGCCAGAGAGTAATAGTAGATAATTGTTTGTCAGAATGGAGGCCAGTGACAAGCGGTGTACCTCAGGGTTCGGTATTGGGACTGTTGCTGTTTGTCATGTATATTAATGATCTGGAGGATGAGGCAGTAAATTGGATAAGTAAATATGCAGATGATACTAAAATAGGGGGGAATTGTGGATGATGAAGAGGGTTTTCAAAGATTGCAGAGGGATTTTGTATAAATCAGAGCATAGAATATAGGAGTTTGGAAGTAATGATAAAACTGTACAAGGCATTGGTGAGGCCAAATTTAGAATACTGTGTGCAGTTCTGGTCACCGATTTGTAGGAAGGATATTAACAAGATAGCGAGAGTGCAGAGAAGATTTACAAAAATGTTGCCTGGGTTTCAGCATCTGGAATGCAAGGAGAGATTGAGCAAATTAGTTCTTTATTCCTTGGAATGTAGAAGGCGGAGAGGGGATTTGATAGAGGTGTTTAAGATAATGAGAAGGATAGATAGAGTTGATGTGGAAAGGCTTTTCCCACTGAGAGTAGGAGAAATGGATACAGGAGGTCATGGGTTGAGAGTTGACGAGCAAAGGTTTAGGAGTAACATGAGGGGGAACTTCTTTACTCAGAGTGATTACGGTGTGGAATGGGCTTTCGGGAAAGGTGGTGGAGGCTGGGTCAATTTTTTCATTTAAGAAAGAGTTGGATAAGTATATGGATGGGAGGGGGATGGAGGGATATGGGCAGAGTGCTGGTAAGTGGGATTAGAGGAGGGTACTTGGATCAGTGTGGACTAGAAGGGCCAAATTGGCCTGTTTCTGTGCTGTAATTGTTAATGGTTATACCATGTTGGGAAATGTGGGAGGGAACGCGCAGACTCCATGTAGCCCTATTCCCAGCCTTGCAGTGCCTGAGATCTTGATATACAATGGATCCTGTTCACTTACTTGCTCATGTGCATGAGTTGTCCTTGGCCAGTCCATAAGCCTTTGTTTTCACTTCAATCGCAGCACATGGAGACTTTCATGTTTCAGTATTTCTCTGGAGCTTCTACTTTGAACAGAAATCTGCTCGTATTACATTCTGTTGAGTCTGGTGATGTACTTTATAGTTGGTGTGGTCTATTTGTGTTAGACTCTGCTTCCAGACTGGGACTACAAAGTCACTTTGTGTCCACAGATGAACTACACAACAAGGTGTCTTCTTCGAACCAAAAGACTACCAATAAAAATAAAGAAATCTGGCACTGTGCTGGCTGCAATGTTTCCTGCATTGCAATGTCCAGTTAGTCATCAACTATAAATGAAATTGAAAGCACTGTGCAATGCAAATCTTGTTGAAGATTCATTGGTTTGGTATTTACTCATTCCTGACATGTTCCAAACTGTTTTACTTAGGTGCTAGATTTGCAGGATGAAATCCAAGGTTTGGAAGCTTCTTGCAACAATGAAACTGTAAGGCTACAGGATATCTGCTTGGCACCTCTGGCTCCATACAACAATAATTGCACCATCCTGAGCGTCTTAAATTACTTCCAGAACAGCCATTCTGTCCTTGATCATTCTGTCGG
Source organism: Narcine bancroftii (assembly GCF_036971445.1). Taxonomy (NCBI): domain Eukaryota; kingdom Metazoa; phylum Chordata; class Chondrichthyes; order Torpediniformes; family Narcinidae; genus Narcine; species Narcine bancroftii. Next base: position 371,466,379 of record NC_091470.1, read on the forward strand.
TGATGATTTTTTTGTGTACGCTGACTACCATAGTCACTTCCTATACTGCACTAGGTAAGTGAGCCAGTTCCCACAGTGGAATGGGGTGGGGTGATGGGATTGGGCTGATGAGGGCAAGGTGGTGGATGTTGTCTGCATGAACTTCAGTAAAAGCCTTTGACATGGGAGGTTGGGAAGGTTTAGTCACTCATTATTGGTGATGTGGTCAGTTGGATTAGACATTGGCATTATGGGAGAAGCCAAAAAGTCATAGTGGATGATGTGCCTCAGGGATCAATGTTGGGACCATTGTAAATTGGATCGGCAGGTTTGCAGATGACACAAAGATTGGAGGTGTAGTGGACGAAGAGGAAGGTTTTCAAAGGTTTGCACCAGCTGGAAAAATGGCAGATGAAATTTAATGCAGACGTGAGGTGTTGCACTTTGGAAGGACAAACCAATGTAGTACATTCACCAAAAATGGGTACTGATGAGTGCAATAGAACAGAGGGATTTGGGAAAATGATGTCACAGGTGGAGGGAGTTGTAACGAGAGTTTTTTGCACATTGACCTTCATAAATCAAAGTACTGAATATAGAAGATGGGATGTTATGAAGTTTTACAAGGTATTGATATTGCCAAATTTGGAATATTGTTTAATTTTGGTCACCTAACTGTATGAAGGACATAAAGAAGGTTGAAAGAATGCAGAGGAAACTTGCAAGGATGTTGCTGGGACTTGAATGGAGATGGAGGGAAAGGTTAAACAGGTTAGGACTTTATTCCCTGGAGTTTAGACAAATGGGAGATTTCAGAGGTAGACAAAATTATGATTGGAGTAGATACAGTAAATTCAAGCAGGCTTTTTACATTGAGGGTAGGTGAAAGATAAATCAAAGGACATGGGTTAGGGGTGAAAGAGGCAAAGTTTAAACAGAATATTCGGGAAAACTTTTTCATGCAGAGGGTGGTGGGATTGTAGAGTGAGCTGCCAGCTGAATTGATGAATGCATGCTCAATTTTGATATTTAAGAAAATTTTGGGTAGGTACATGGATGGGAAGAGTATGGAGGGATATTGTCTGGGTGCAGATCAGTGGGACTCAGCCAAATAAATAGTTGGGCGTGGACTTGGGGCCCTGTTTCTGTGCTAAGGTGTTCTGTGGTTGTAAGTGATGGTGTGGGAGGGCTAAGAACATAGAACAGTACAAGCCCTTTGGCCCCTCGATGTTGTGCTGACCCATATTCATTTATATAAAAAAAAGTATTAAACCCTCCCTACCCCATAAACCTTTTTTAATCCATGTTTCTGTGAAATTCCCCTAATGTTTCAGGTTCCACCACCATCCCTGGAAAGGCATTCCAGGCACTCATAACTCTGTGTATATATTTTTTTAAAAACCTTTGCCTTCCCTAAACTTCCCTTCCTTAACCTTGTCCACATCATCTGTTTGCTGATCCTCCCCTGGGAGACAGGTGCTGGCCATCCACCCTATCAATGCCTCTCATAATCTTGTCGACCTCTATCAAGTCTCCTCTCATCCTTCTACGCCCCAAAGAGAAAAGTCCCAGCTCTGCTAACCTTGCATGATAAGACTTGTTTCCCAATCCAGGTAACATCCTGGTCAATCTCCTGTGCACCCACATCCTTCCTCTAATGAGGTAACCAAAACTGAACGCAATACTTGGAGTGTGCTCTTACCAAAGATTTGTAGAATTGTAATATCACACCTCTATTCCTGAATTCAATCAGCTTTTTAATGAATCCCAGCATCCCATAGGACTTGTTAACTATCCTATCAACCTGTACAGCGACCTTGAGTGATATATGGATTTGCACCCTAAGGACCCTCTATTCATCCACACTCTGAAGTAACTGACCATTAACCCTATACACAGCCTTCTGGTTAGTCGTCCAAAATGCATCACCTCACACTTATTCTGATTGAAATTTATCTGCCATTTTTCTGTCCAACTCTACAGCCTGTCTATATCCTCTTGCAACCTTGAACAACCTTCAGCAACATCCACAACTCCTCCATACTTTGTCATCTGCAACTTGCCTATCTATCTGCCTCTTCATCTAGGGCATTTATAAAAATTTCAAAGACTGGGGTCTCAGAACAGATCCTTGTAGCACTCCACTAGTTATTGACTTCCAGGCAAAATACTTTCCTTCCACTACTACTCTTTCTTCCTGCAAGCCAATTTTTTATCCACACAGCCAAGGTTCCACTGATCCTGTGCCTCCTGACTTTCTGGATGAATCTCTCATGGGGGACTTTGTCAAATCCCTTGCTAAAACCCATGTCGACCACATTTACCGCCCGACCCTCATCAAAAAACTCAATTGGGCTCGTGAGGCGCAACCTTCTCTTCACAAAGTCATCCTGACCATCTTTGAGGAGACGGTACTTTTCCAAATGCTCCTATTAATCCTATCCTTAAGAATACACTCCATTAGTTCAAACCACTTATGTAAGACTCACTGGTCTATAATTCCCAGGATTCTCCCTATTAAGGTTCTCCTTAATTATATGTGCCAAGGCCTTATCATGCCCCCTTCAAGCTCTCCTAAGTCCTTTCTTAAGCTCCTTTCTGGCTGTCATATTCTTCTCCGCCCTTCCTGATTCCTGCTTTTCGTATCTAAAGTACAATTCCTTTTGACTTGTTGCCTGAACCTGTTTTGTCAGCCACAGTTCCCTTTTCCTAACATCTTTTCCTTGTCCCAGTGGGACAAACCTATCTTGAACCCTACTCAAGTGGACCCTAAACTTCCTCCACATTACTTCTTTCTTTTACCCTTAACATGTTTCCAATTTATTCTCGCTAGTTCCTGCCTTGACCATTCATAATTAGCCCTTCCCCAGATATGTACTTTCCCAGTTTGACTGTTTTTATCCTAATGTTGAAGCTAAGTGGTCACTCACCAAAATGCTCCCCACTGAGAGGTCTGCGACCTGTCCAGGTTCATACCCCAGAAACCGACCCAGTCTGGCCTCTGCGAGTTGGCTGATCCACATCCTGTGTCAGGAATCCTTCTTGGACACACCTGATAACAATTAAAAAAATAAAGTCACAATGTTTGAACAAATTTGGGAACTGTACATGTTCTTGTTTATTTTCCTTTGTATGAAAATAGTTTTATGTTTTTATTGTGTTGTAGATGTTGAATATTTATGGGTTTTGGAGGGGGTGGGTAGAGATGAGGGAGGGAAAAGGGGGGGGAGAAAAGACCACTAAATTTAATGAGGTACATATTTTGGTTGATGTAGTTCAGTGTGGAAAAAAAAATATATATATATATTTAAATTTTTAAAAAAAAACCAAACTAGGCATTGCATGAGGCCACAGACTGACGTGTCAGTCTGGAAATGGTGTGTTGAGTTAAAGTGGTTAACCATTGGAAGGTCCTTGCTGTTGCAGCTGACATAGCGAAGGTGCTCAATGAAACAATTTTCCAGTCTCCCTGATGTTGAGGTGGCCACATTTGGAGCACTGGATGCAGATTCACAAATTAAGTGTTGCTTCACTTGGAAGATCTTGCTGAAACATGGCTTGCAATGAAGTTGAATGATATCTGCTGGAGGAATTCGATGGGTTGAGAAGCATCTGTGGGAGAAAAAGAATGGTCAACATTTCAAGCCAAATTCTGTTATTGAGGCTGGTTACACTGGAGAATGGATCTGCCTTCTCTTGCATTTAACCAGTCTTAATCAAGGGTTTCAGCTTGAAATGTTGACCTTTTCTTCCACTGATGTTGCTACTCCTACACCTTTTTCTTGTGTTCCGGAGTGCTGAGTAGGGGAAATCTTTGATATCAATCCTACTGATTACTTTGAATCTTCTCCCTTGGAAATGCAAGGATTGATGGGGTGGCATCTGTCCTTCCATTTTGAACATTGATGTTGTTTGAATCTCCTCTGGAGACCAGTTGTTTTTCCACTTCCAACTAAATGTTGTTTGCAGATAGAAGGAAAATGCAACAGTTGTGTTGCCCACTCACCACCATTTGGGGCCCCAAACAGAATTCCAAGTGAAGCCATACTCATGAATCTAAGGGAGTCATCTGCTGCATCCATTGTTTGCATTGTGGCCTCCTCCACATTGAGGAGACTCGACGCCGACTGGGGGATCACTTCATTGAGCACATTTTCTGTCTGCTGCAATGATGGGGATCTTCCAGTGGCCACCCCATTTCAATTCCCACCCCATTCCCATGTAGACATGTCTGTCCATGCTCTTGTACACTGCCAGACTGAGACCATTCATAAATTGAAGGAATAACCCCTCATCTTCTTCTGGACACCCTCTAATCAGATGATATTGACTTCTCTAGTTTCTATTGGACCCCTATCTCATCTCCTCTAGCTCTCTGTCTCCTTTCCTCCAGCTCTGCATTCACAGAGCCACCCCCCCCCCCCGACTCCCTGATCATTTCTCAACTTTCCTCCGATCCATGTCCAATTGTGGTCTTTTGCCTGTTGGCCTGTGCTCCTTCCCCAAACCTTTTTTCTTTAGGCACCTGCCTGCTTTTTGCTTGTATCTTGAAGGCCTCAGGCCCAAAACATTGGTTATATATTTTTACCTCCTATGGACACAGCATGACCTGTTGAGTTTCTCCAGCACTTTTTGTGTATTTGCTGCATCAGTTGTACACCATGTTTCTTGTGGGTCAGTGGAATTGACTAGTTGAGGCTTACCTGAACTCTTGCTGAATCAACTAGATATTTTTCAATGCAATACCATGTCAGTGTTTGGCATCTTTTGCTGTGTTTCATCTCTGAAATGATGACCTTGGCTTTACAGGGCACCTGCATCACTCAATGACACAACTATGCTTCATGATCCATGTTTGGGAACTTTTGGTGGACCAGTTTTCCCTTGGTTGATTCTGGGAGGATACAACGGTAAGCAGTTTGAGTTGAGAGTCTTGGCTTGATTCATCGGAAAATTTAAAATGCAATTTGTTAACCCAAATTTTGTTCTGTTTGATCCTCTTGGCTACTGGAAATGTAATGTGTGAATTTCATTGCCTGCTGTTAAATGCATTTGAGGTTGGAATCCACTTTTGCTATCTTAAAAAAATCAATATAATTGTAGATATTGGGAGTTATTAGAAATGGTCACAAAGGAGTGCATCATATATAACCATAACAGTTTACAGCGTGGAAACAGGCCATATCGGCCTTTCGAGTCCACACCAGTTCATTTAAATAACTCCACTAGATCCGTTTTCCCCCCCCACACTCTCCACCCATAACCCTCCAACCCCCTCATATCCATGTACACATTCAACCTTCTCTTAAATGACAGCAAGGACCCTGCTGCAACTATCTCCTCTGGAAGATCATTCCATTCTGCCACCACTCTGAGTAAAGAAGCATCCTCTAACATTTTTTCTAAAGTTTTGTCCCCTTACCCTTAATTATGTCCTCTTGTTCCAACCTCTCCTGCCCTCAGGGGAAAGAGTCTACTCACATCTAGTCTATCTATTCCCTTCATAATTTTAAATACCTCTATCAAGTCCCCTCTCAACTGTCTTCATTCCAATGAATAAAGTCCCAGTCTTCTTAATCTTTCTCTGTACTCTAGGTATTTTAAGCCAGGCAACATTTTTGTAAATCTCCTCTGCACCCTTTCCACCTTTTCTATATCCTTCCTATAATTTGGAGACTAGAACTGAACACAATATTCCAAACCTGGCCTCACCAATGCCTTAAACAGTCGTAGCATCACTTCCCAGCTCCTATACTCTACGCTATCATTTACAAAAGTCAGCATACCAAATACCGCCTTAACCACCCTGTCTACATGGGAATCCACCTTCAAGGAACTCTGTACCATAACTCCAAGATCCCTCTGTTCAATGCCCTTCCTTTAACTGGACATGTTCTATCATTTTTTTCCCAAAATGCAGCACCTCACACTTGTCTACATTAAATTCCATCTGCCATCTTTCAGCCCACTTTTCCAAACAAGCCAAATTCTGTAATCCAAGAAAACCTTCCTCACTATCCACCAGTCCCCCTATTTTTGTATCGTCTGCATATTTACTTACCCAGTTAACCACCCCCTCATCCAAATCGTTAATATAAATGATAAATGGGGCCTAGCACTGATCTCTGAGGCACCCTGCTTGTCACAGGCTTCCATCCTGACAGACATTTGTCCACCATGACTCTCTGCTGTCTATCGTCCAGCCACCTTTGAACCCATCTCACTATCTCTCTGTTAATCCCTAGTGACTGAACCTTCCTTACTAACCTCGTATGAAGAACCTTATCAAAAGCCTTACTAAAATCCAAATAGATCATGTCAACTGCCCTACTTTCATCCACTTTTCTTGTCACCTCTTCAAAAAAAACTCAACAAGCTTCATCAAACACTACTTTCCCTTCACAAACCCATGCTGCGTGCCCCTGATCAATCCCTGCCTATCCAGATATTTGTATATAATATCTCTAAGAATACCGTCCATAATTTGCCCCACCACCAAAGTCAAACTTACTGGCCGATAATTACTTGGCCTGCTCCTTGTCTTTTTTAAACAACGGAACTACATTTGCAACCCTCCAATCCCGCAGCACCACACCCTCCTCCAGTGATTGTGGGAAATATCACTGTCAGGGCCCCTGCTATTTGCTCCCTGACCTCCCTTAACGTCCTGGGAAAAATCCCATCAGGACCAGGAGACTTGTCCACCTTTATTGACCCTAGAAGCTCCAAAACCCTCTTTACTAATCCCTATGCTTTACATAACTAAGCCATTTGCCTCATTTAACTCGCATAGTGCAATGCCCTTTCCCTCTCTACTTAAATGTCATCTGCTGCTTTCATTATTTTCACGTTTGCATCTAATTCTGTAATAAAGGTTAGTGGTGGAGAATGTAAATGCCTTAATTGAACCAATCACTGCTCACTTGAAATGTCAGAGGGTTACATATCTGATGTCCCCAGAGGAGAAAGAGACTTTGATTTCTGCAGCCTTCCCAGCACGAGAGACTCCTGTGCAATTTCTTCCACATGACCAATTAGACTTCCATGGAACATGGGAGGGAAACTGGAACACCCAGAGAAAACCCACACAGACATGGGGACAAACTCCTTACAGACAGTATGGGATTCGAACCTGGGCCATTGGTGCTGTAACAGCACCCTGCCGTTCCAACTGTGCTGGTTTTTTTTTAAAGTTTAGATGACAGCAGTGTTTTTGTTCCACAAATGTCATGAATCTAAGCTCTTGGTGCTGTATTAACGTGTGGGCGATGTCTGATTTGTAGTGTGCACAATATCACACTAGACTCTTTGTTTAAAAATGCAATGCTGGAGAAATTCAACTGGTCAAACAGTGAACTTTGTGTAGCAAAGATACATAACCAACATTTTGGACTTGTGCCCTTGATACTTTGATGAAGGTTTCAAGCCCTAAATGTTGGTTTTGTATCTTTGCTACATAAATTAACACTGTGTGACCTGCTGAGTTTCTCCAGCGCTGTGCTTTTACTTCAACCATGGTGTCTGCAGACTTTCCTGTTTTACTACTTTACTCTTTGTTTAAAGTTGGAGGAATAGGTGGGCAGAAACTTGAGCAGATCTTCAGCAGATTTGAGGAATTGTGCTATGTTGAATTGTCTTCAGGCAGTGGGGCTGGTTTTGGCAATTCCACATGGCTGGAACATTAATTAAAGCAGTGTGAGACAACACATACCTAACTTGGCCAGTAATCCAGAACCTACAATTGCAATCTGGAGTTTAAATCCTATCATAGCATTTGTGAAACTTGGATTTATTTGATAAACTGCTCAGTTAGCAACAATAGCCACAACAAGAAATCATGGTTTTAAACATTGATTTGCTTGACTAAACAGTGTAGGAAAGTGGTTGTGTTTCCAGAACGATCAATATAATTGACATGTTTTCTGAAATGGTCAGCAAGCCTCAATCAAAGGGAAGTCCTGGGCAATACTCAACTGACCAAATCCTGAACCTGGAACATCACTGCATCACGCAGGTCCTTTGGCCTACAAGTGGTTCTCAACCTTTTTCTTTCCATTCACATACCACTTTAAGCATTCCTTATGCTCTTTGATTAGTAAAGGATTGTTTAAGGTAGTATGTGAGTGGAAAGGAAAAGGTTGAGAACCACTGGCCTTGTCAACCTCTACAAACCAACTAAACAGTCCATAACTCCCACCTATAACTGTCTATTATTCATCCATGTGCCTGTCTATCTTTTCAATGACCCCATTGAACCAGCCTCCACCATCCCTATAACTGGAGCAAAATACAATCTGCTGGATAAACTGAAGATCGAGCAGCATCAGGGGGAAAAGGAGTTGGTGACTGTTTGAGTTGGAACCCTTCAAGACTGTTCTCCCACTAGCACAGAGTTCTTCCAGCCGCTTATTTGCCTCCAAATTCTAGCATCTGCAATCTCTCTGGGTTTTCCCCAATGACTGTTTTTTTCCCCCCCTCCCCCAAAGATATGGGGTCGATCAGTTAATTTGCCACTGTAATTTGTTCCTTGTGTGTAGAGGAGTGGTAGAATTTAGGTGGGGGAGAGAAAATATTGGGATAATGTGGGATTGATCCTGATGGTCAACACATGTCCAGTGGGCTGAAGGACATGCTTCAATGTGGTACCTCTGATTTGGGCACAGGATGGTGCGTGTGGCAGGGGAGAGGTGCTTCAGTGACTCCTCGACTAGGCTGTTTAATCCAGTAACATCACTCTCCTGTATATCCCACAGATGAAGATTACAACAATGCCACAGCACTGGTGATCACATTCCCTGTCAATAATTACCACAATGACCCTGAAAAGCTCGACAAAGTCTTCGCTTGGGAGAAAGTGTAAGTAACATTTTGTGGCCTCCAAGCACGATTCCTGTCACACCAGAGATTAAATTCTCTCCACTTTTCCCTCCAGATTTATTGATTTTCTGAAAAATTACAACAATTCCAACTTGAGCATTTCCTTCTCTGCTGAACGGAGTATTGAAGATGAAATAAATCGTGAAAGTAACAATGATGTTAAAACCGTTGTCATCAGCTACATGGTCATGTTTGTGTACATCTCCATTGCCTTGGGACACATCAGGAGCTGTGCCAATTGCCTGGTGGGTATAGACTGCATACATTGCTGTTTGCAAAGAAGGAAATTCAAGATTCCTTTGTCCTAGAACATGTAAAATTAGACAAAATTCCCTTCTGCTTGTGCCATGAGGCAAAGTCGCCATTAGTGTTGATTGGCACCCCTTGCAGTATGAGAGATGAAAGCAGGAATCCTTTCAGAGCCACTGAAGAGGGGGTGAATTCAGCACTCCTGGCGCCACACAATCCATCAGCAACCTGAGCTCCAGATCCAAACCTCCGTGATCAGGAAGCCTTCATTGCTAGAAGCCCTTTGGGTGTCCTTCTTGCCCTCTCCACCCTATAATCCTGATATCTGGTTTCCCATGAGCTAGTCTCCTGCTGGTCCCCTGACTGCAAGTTGCCCATGGCTGTGTGTCCTCAGCCGCTGAGCCCCTTGCTGGTCCACTGTCATGGTCAATGTCCTGTAGGATCTTGAGTGTTCTCCCTGTTTCTGGTGCCTTGTGCCTGCTACCCCTGAGTCTGTTGGTACTGCTGAGCACATCTTGGGCACAGGGCTTCACAGTTGCAGGATTTTACTTACCGATTCCTTTAAAGCCTGTATAGAGCCACCAGTACTGGGACCAGCTGACAGAACCTTTTGGAGCAGTTCTGTGTCTCTGTTCTCCCAGGTCCAGACCAGAGGTAGCACTACTGTTACATCAACTCTGGAAGCACTGCTATTTTCAGGGCACCTGCATCCTGAAGCTAGTGGGAGATTCTAGAACTGGAGGGTATAACCTCAGAATAAAAGGATCTCCCATTAGAACAGAAGAGGAGAAATCAGCCCCTTGTCTGCTCTTCTAATTGTGGCTGATGTATTTTCCTTTCAACCCCACAACCTTTGACAGCATTACTAATCAAAAACCTATCAACCTCTGCTTTAAACCTACCCAGTGACTGCCTCCACAGCCATCTGGGGCAATGAAATCCACAGATTCTTTGTTCTTGAGCTTCTATAATATCTACCACAATTCGTTTAGAGTGTTTTATGTGTGTGCTGTCTATAACACGAGGCTGCTCAGCAAGAAGAGCGCCATGGCAGGGGTTCCCAACCTTTTTGTTCCTCTGTACCCCTTGGGCATTTTTATAGGTTCCCGTGTACCCCTAAAAATTAAGGATTAAAAAAAAACCGACTGTGCAATCTGACTGCAGATTACAACACCATGTATTGTACAGTAGTGGTTATTCTCTCAGACCCAATGTGCCCCCTGAAAAGTGCAAATGTACCACTGGGGGTACATGGACCCCAGGCCCATGGGATGACGCGAAAGGTACTAGCATGAATAGAAGATTGGCTGACTGGGAGGAGGCAGAGAGTGGGGATAAGAGGTCATTTCTGGTTGGCTGCTGGTGACCAATGGTCTTCCGCAGGACTCAGTGCTGGTACTGCTTCTACTCGCATGATACATCACTGGTTTGGACGATGGATTATATGAACTTTTGGCCAAGTTTGCAGATAATACAAAGAGCAGAGGAGGGGGCAGATGGTTTTAAGGAAGCAACAGATGTGTAGAGGGATGGGTTGGGAAACTGGAGAAGCGGATGGAGTCGTGTGTAGAAAGTGAATAAAGACGTAGAGTTGACTCATCAAATTGGGCAACTAGTTTAGAAATCAGAGGTGCAGAGGGACTTGGGAGTCCTTGTGCACGATTCCCCAAAGGTAAAGTTGCATGTAGAGTCGGTGATCAAGAAGGTGAGTGGAACACTAGCATTCATTTTGAGAGGGGTAGAATATAAAGCCTCAATGTCATGTCCCTTCCCTTATCAGACGTAGGGCAACACGGTTAGTATAATGGTTAGAGCAACGCTGTTAGAGTGCCAATGACTGGGGGTCGAATCCAGGCACTGTTGTAAGGAGTTTGTATGTTCTCATGATTCTTCCAGGTGTAATTGGGCAGCATGGGGTCGAGGGCTGAATGGGTCTGTTACTTTGCTGTATGTCCAAATTTAAAAACATTTGGAATATTGTGAGCAGTTTGGGCTCCATATCTAAGAAAAGATATGTTGACATTGAAGAGGATACCGAGGAGGTTTAAGGATCTCTGCAGAGTGAAAGGGTTTTTGTATGAGGAATGTTTAAAGGCACTAGGATTTTGCTCACTGGAATGTAAAACTGAGGGGGATATCATCGAAAGGTTTTGAATACTGAAAGGACTGGATAGAGTGGATATTCCCTGGGGTGGGGGAATCTGGGACCAGCGGGCACAGCCTCAGAATGTGAAAACATCCCTTGAGAACAGATGAGGAGGAATTTCTTTATCTAGAGAGGAGTGAATCTGTGAAGTTCCTTGATGTGGAGGCCAAGTCATTGGGACATTTAAGGCAAGGGAACATGTGTTCTTGATCAGGAAGGGAATCGAGGGTGTCAGGGAGAAGACAGGTGGATGAGGTTGAAAAAGATGGCAAATCAGCCATGATGGAATGGTGAGGCAGACTCAATTTGCTGAATGGCCTAATTCTGCCCCTATGTTTTGGAAGCATAGAACTCTACAGCACAGAAACAGAACCCTTTGGTCCTTCTAGTCTGTGCCGAAGCATTTTGTTTTGCCTCGTCCCGCTGACCTTCACCCAGTCCATAGCCCTCCATACCTCTCCCATCCACGTACCTGTCCAAATTCTTCTTAAATGTTAACGTTGATCCTGCATTCAACACCTCAGCAGACAGCTTGTTCCACATTCTCTTCCAATAAATTGGAACTTTGAACTTTGCCTCCACCACTCCTGAGTGGATTGCTGCCACTCACAGCATGAAAGATTGGTAGTTAACTCCTTTCATTGTGTCCTTTGGTGCACAATCCCTTTGCCGGTGGCGAGAACTTCTCAACCTGACGAGAGCCTTCATTTTAAATACCTTCTTGTCCCAAACTCTGATGGAGAAACTGCTTTCTGATTCTGTGCACTCCCACCACTCTGAAGAAGTTCCCCTAAACTTTTCCCTTTCACTCTTAACCCATGTCCTCTAATTTACCACATTATCATCCAGATCATTGATATAAATAACAAACAACAGTGGCCCCAGCACTGATCCCTGAGGCACCACTCGTCACAGGCCTCCAGACTGAGAAGCATCATCCATCACCACTCTTTGGCTTCTCCTCTCCAATCATTGTTGAATCCAATTCACTACTTCACCATGAATAACTGGCGACTGAACCTTCCTGTCTAACCTCCCATGTGGGACCTTGTCAAATGCCTTACTAAAGTCCATGTAGACAACATCCACAGCTTTTCCTTCATCAGCTTTCCTGGTAAGCTTTTCAAAGCACTTAAGATTGGTTAAACAATGTACAATGCACAAAGCCGTGTTGATTATCCCTAATCAGTTTCTGGCTATCCAAATCCAAATATCCAATCTCTCAACACCTTTCAATAATTTACCTACTACTGACATCAAGCTCACTGGCCTATAATTTCCAGGGTTACTTTTGGAGCCTTTTTTAAATAATGAAACATTAACCACCCTCCGATCCTCCAGCACCTCATCTGTGGCTACGTTCATTTTAAATATTTCTGCCAGAGCCCTGAAATTTCTACACTAGCCTCCCTCAAGGCCCAAGGGAATATCTTGTCAGGCTTTGGGGATTTATTTGCTTTAAGACAGCAAGTCCTTCCTCCTCTAATCTGTGTAGGTTCCATGACCTCACTGCTTGTTTTTCTTAATTCCCACAACTCTGCCTGTTTCCCGAGTGAAGTCTGAGAGGAAAAAATATTTAAGATCTCCCCATCTCTTTTTGCTCCATACAAAGTTGACCACTCTGTTCTTCAAGGGGACCATTTTATCCCTTGCTATCCTTTTGCTCTTAATATACCTGTAGGAATCCTGAGGATTTTCCTTCACATTGTCTGCCTAAGCAACCTCATGATTTGTTTTGCCTTCCAGATATCTTTCTTGAGGTTTTTCTTGTTGTTTTTATACTCAAGTACCTCATTTTGCTCCATGTTGCCTATACCTGCTATACCCCTCTCTCTCCTTCCAAACCAGATCCCCAATAACCCTCAAAAACCAGGGTACCCTATGCCTGCCTACTTGCCTTTAATCCCTGACAGGAGCACACCAACTCTTCATTTCCTCAACATTTCCCCTTTGAAGGTTCTCCACCTGCCTCATACATCCTTACCTGAAAACATCCCAATCCATGCATTCTACATCTTATTTCCACAAAATTGGCCTTTTTCCAATTTAGAATCTTAATCCAAGGCCTTGACTTATCCTTCTCCATAATTAACTTTAAACTAATAGTATTAATATCACTGGACCCAAAATATTTCCCTACACGTACTTCTGTCACCTGTCTTGTCTCATTCCTTAATAGGAGATCCAGTATTGCACCCTCTCTAGATGCTTCCTGATCAAGAACGCATATACCTCTATATACTGATTTAGAAACCTTTCCTGAACACATTTGACAAACTCCAAGCCATCCAGCCCTTTTATAATATGGGAGTCCCAGTCAATAGGTGGGAAATTAAAATCCTGTCTTGCCGTCTTGAGCTGCTTTAGACCTGACACCTAATGAAAATAGCCTTGTACCCTGTGAGTATGCACATATTCTGCCTCACCGCTTTGGAAATTAATCTAGGTATCCAGAGCCTAGAGGTTGGCTTTCTCTGGCTGGCCCCATATCCTGCAGGAGAATTTTGTTTGCATTGAATCGCCTTGTACCAAATTTTGCTGTTGTCTTGTAGGTGGACTCGAAGATTTCTCTGGGGATTGCTGGTATTGCGATTGTCCTGAGTTCGGTGGCCTGCTCCTTGGGGATCTTTAGTTACGCTGGTGTTCCCCTCACACTGATTGTGATCGAGGTCATCCCCTTCTTGGTTCTGGCTGTCGGTGTGGACAACATCTTCATCATTGTTCAGACATTCCGGGTATTGTTAATGCACCTTTTTCTAAAATTTTTGTATGGTTAACTTCATCCTGCATCTGACTGCTCCTCTCCTCTGCAGAGAGATAAACGGCTGCTTAATGAGTCACTTGACCAGCAGATTGGCAGAGTTCTGGGTGAAGTGGCACCAAGCATATTCCTGTCGTCCTTTTCGGAGACTGTGGCATTCTTTTTGGGTACGTGCTATTGTATTTAACAATACAGAGTGGCCAAGTGAGACCATTGTGTGAGGATTTGCTCTCTTGTCTACTGGCTTAACTTGGAAACTTGAGCAACAGCCAGGAAACTAAATTTATTTGGAGTTTAAACAAAGCCTGCAGACTCTGAAGTTGCACAGAAATCCTGGAGGAACTCAGCAGGTTATGCAGCTATGTGGCAAAGATAAAGATATACCAAGGTTTACCAGAATGTTACCTGGGTTTAAGCATCTAGAGTATAGGGAGAGATTGGACAGATTAGGTCTTTATTCTTTGGAGTGTAGAAGGTTGAGAGGGGATTTGATAGAAGTATTTAAGATTATGAAAGGGATAGACAGAGTGGATGTGGATAGACTATTTCCGTTAAGAGGAGGAAAGATTAAAACAAGAGGACACGAGTTAAGAATTAAGGGGCAGAGGTTTAGAGGTAACATGAGGGGGAACTTCTTTACTCAGAGAGTGGTAGACGTTGTTAGGTAAAAACATCATGAGCTGGGAATGTAGAAGGAGTCACCCAGTGCTGGGCCGTAACAAGATGCAGTTGTGACCTTGTACTCTCAAGATAAGAGTGGGGATGACAAATTGATGTGCAGGAAACTAGCAGAGAAGGATAGCAACAGTTTATTCATTGGACAATGTCATGGTATGATAATTTACTAAGTACGTTATCCTAAGGTATATAAAAAACACCACTTGCTGATAACGGCAGAATGCGCCTTCTCCAACTAACACTGTTAGTTGCAAGTGTTACAATCCGGCAATAAAGAACAAAGAACCTTGATTTCGACTCAGTCTGGTGTCTGACTCACTCATTCATGAACAAAGCAGACCTAACGTGTGGAATGAGCTTCCGGGGGAAATAGTGGCGGCGGAGTCAATTGTATTATTTCAGAAAAGGTTGGACAGGTATATGGATGAGAAGAAGATGGAGGGTTATGGGCATTGTGCAGGGAGGTGGGACTAGAAAGGGGTGTTTGGTTCGGTGCGGACTAGAAGGGCCTAATGGCCTGTTTCCGTGCTGTAAATTGTTATGTTTATGTTTTATGTTTATTATAAAAGGGCGTCTGAATAAAATGGTAGTGGTTGGGGAGGGGGGAGGGAGGAGCACAGGCCCACAGGCAAGGGATCAGAGGTGGATGTGTGTGGGAGGCAGAAGAGAAAAAGCCTGGGAAGTGGTGAGATAGTATGGTGTCCACTGCAGCAACGCTACTAAATCAATTCACCGTACACGGTAGTTGGTCAGCAATAATGTTTATTCAAACTTCTCTCTCCTTTTAAGTCACTACTGGCCCAGACACCCGGGACCAAAAGTGATTTCATCACGTCCCTGCGACGCAAACAAAGAGCTTGGGGCTTTAAGTGGAGACGACAGGAGCCCCACGACATCTTGTGGGCAAGTCCCTCACTGCCCTGTGTGTGGCGGTCAGGCCCGCGCTGTTGTGTGGCCTGCTGTACCAGATCTTTTAATGGAGAGAGAAGAACTGAATGTAGCTCTGTTATTTTCATGGTGTCTGTTGCCATTTGAGTTTGTGACCACAGATAGAAAATAATGTCCATCTCCTTGGCATCTGAGCATTGAGGCAGTGACTGTGTTGTGCAGAATGCTGCATTGTGGGATTGCTCAATAGACCAAGGGAATGGTTAGAATAAACACCTAATTATTAGCAAGATAGCTTTTTAAATCGCCATAGCAAATGTAGACCAGTACTATCGAGTCAAGGGAAATGGTGTCTTGACATATGATGACTATTTTATAATTAATCTTGAAAACTTTGCATTGTATTGCTTAATACTTTTTTGGAAAGCCTACAAAGAAACAACATGCCTTCCCACTTGCTTTGGTCATGGACATACTGTTTCCCCAGGTCAGAAACTTAAAGTGCAAGGGCTTTTCTGCTCCCTGTCCATAACCCTCCAATCACCTCATCTTGAAGGTCTTGGGCCCAAAACATTTGTATATCTTTACCTCCTGTGAATGCTACATGATCTGAATTTCTTCATAATTTGTGGTTTTACAACAATTGCAGCATGAGCTGACCTTGCTTCACTTCATAGTGATATAAAAGATGGAGGGGCATAAATAGGGTGGACAGCCAGTAGCTGTGACAATAGCCAATAGCAGAGGACATTTGTTTAAGGTGAATGGAAGAAAGTTCTGAGTTAAATTTTACTCTTAAGGCAGTGGGTACCTGGAATGCATTGCCAGGGGTGGTGGTGGAGGCTGGTACAAATGGGACATTTTAGGCACATGGATGTAAGAAAAAAATATAAGCGTAATGGTGTGAGAGAAGGAAGGGTTAGATTGTATGGCGTAGTTTACATAGGTCAGTACAACATTGAGGGCCAAAGGCCTTTGGTGTTCTGGAATGTTCTAATACAAATAGAAGACCAAGAACAACCTTGGGGTCCTCCAGTATTTCATTTAATTAAAAAAAATTGGACATCGAAAACCATGCCACCCAATTAACCTTCAACCCCCATATATTTTGAATGATTGGAGGAAACCCACACAGATATGGGGAGAATGGACAAACTCCTCACACCACACTGGACTCTAACCCAGTTGCTATCACTGTAACAGTGTTGCACTAATCGTCTGACGTCCTCTTTATAATCACCAATTCTGAACCCTGTGCTTACATACTTTGCCAATTCCATGAACTCTTGTGTGCCATCCCTTTGAATAGCACCTTCAGGGAATCCAAATGCATTAATGGTTCCCCCTGATCAATTCTACTTGTTGCATCTTCAGACTTGTGGCTTTATCGCGGTTCCTTTGTTGCTGAGTGCAGATTGTGGAACTTCTCCACTACCAGTGGGATACCTCGGTAGAGGGAACTTGAGGACAGATTGGAAATGATGCAGAACCACAAACTTCCCTTGGATAGAGCACAGGGTCAAAATCTGCAGTCAACAGATCTGACAAGCAGTGCAGGCATGGATACCCAGCACTGGTGGAGGGCAGACATTTGGGTGATGAAAATTAACCCATTAACAGGAACAATTACATTGCAATAGGAAGGACATGAGAAATGTAACCTCTTCTCAAGTACAATCATCCTAAAAGGTACACAAATCATGGATAAAAGAGCAAAAAAATTAAGGTTAGACAGCAGGTTCAGAACCAATTTTCTGAAAAATGGATCATAAGGCCATAGGATACAGGAGCAGAAGTAGGCCATTCTGCTCAGTGTGCACTCTGCCATTCCATTTTCCTCACTCCCTCCTCGCCATAACCTTAGACGTCCAACTATTCTGATACCTGTCAATCTCTGCCTTAAATACACCTATTGACCTGTCTTCCACATCTACCCGTGGTGGCAAATTCCAGAGGTTCACTGCTCTCTGGCTAAAGAAATTCCTCATTAAGATCCTTAATACAATATAAAGGAAATCTTGCTGAATCTTTAAAATGAGGGTTTATCTATTTCTGGATAAAGATAAGGCTCTGGATGGAATGTGGAACAGAAACTATCCTGGGCATCCTTAAGTTGCACAGAATCATTGGGGTTTGGGGGGGGGGGGAAAGAGGTATTTAAAATGAAGGCTCTTGTTGGGTAGAGAAGCTCTCCCCACTTGCAGAGGGATGGTGCACCAAAGGACACAATGAAAGGGGTTTGCAAAAGTAACTACCAATTTTTCATGCTGTGAGTGGCAGCAATCCACTCAGGAGTGGTGGAAGAAGTTGCAATTAATTCAGTGTGGAATGAGCTGTCAGCTGAGGTGGTGAATGTGGGATCAGTTTTGACATTTATGAAGAATTTGGACAGGTACATGGATGGGAGGGGCATGGTGCAGGCCAGTGGATCTCGGCAGAATAATAACGTGCCAATTTATTTGGGTGCCTTGCTGTTCAGTGTGGCCAATCATTTCTCTTCATTCATCACAGTCTCTGACCCACCGAATTGTAGATGTTGCCTCCCCTTTTTTCCTTCAAGCTGAGACCATAGTCGATGATTATTCAAGGGAAAAATACTGAAGTGGTTTCCTGTTGCTGCCTTGAGTTGCAGGGTCCATACTGGATGAGTAGCCCTGGCCATTGATCAGCAGATTCACCTGCCCAGCATTTTTAGTTTTACCACCATAAATTTCAGTTTGTAGAATCTGCTTGTAAAAACCATCCACCATCTGTGATCCATGGCTTCATGTGACCCGATTGGGAGGTTAAGCAGGTACTACACCTTGGCCAAGGGTGACCTGTAGGCTAATATGTAAATTTGCATATCAAGTCTGAGTGTTGTTTGGATTCAAAATTCACTTTCTCCAGGAAGGGGACACCAGGAGAACATGAACCAGTCCCTCAGAAGGGGCCAGCAATGTAATAGAACAGAACATGTAATATTACATGAAATTGCCTTATGCCTGCCATAAGTGTTGCCACTGCCCCTCGCAGTGAGAGAGAAAGAGTCCCTTCAAAGTTGGTGACCGTGGATTCTCGCACAGACTTCTGTTTGATCCATCAGCAACTTGAGCTTCAGATCCAAACCTCCAACATGAAGCCTTCAGTTACTGAGGCTCTTCAGGACCCCTCCTTGCCCTTAGCACCCTCTCTAATCCTGGCTCTGATACCTGGGCATCTTAGGGTTGTATGTGATGTCATGTATGTTCTCTGACAATAAATCTGAAATCTGGTTTCCGAGCAGCCCACAGCCTTTGTGGGTCCTGCAACCACTAAGCCCTTTGCTGGATATGCTGCTGTGGTGTCTCAGTGCTCTAGGGTAATCGCTGCTTCTCCTTCTCAATGAGAGGGGTGTTCTCCCTGTTTTTGATGCCCTGCACTGGTCTGCTATTCCTCCAGAGACTGCAAACTCCCCCCCCCCCCACCACCCCCCCTCCCGCTGCTGATCAGAGGTTTTGCCATCCTTGGCACCAGAGGAGTCTGATAGTGGAGGGGTAGCAACCGTACCTGAACCTGGACAACCTCAGGGAAGATGGGATTGCCCTAGCTCGATTAGACTTGAACTAGATTGCAGTGGATTGGGCTGAGTGGCCTCGAGCTTTGTAATCTCAGGGCCAGAAGGATTTGTTCTGGGGTTAAATGGAAAATAACATCAAGATAAACCTGATAGAGTCAGTTTTTTTAAAAAGAAAAAATTTTGTTTTTCCCTAGGTACTTTGTCCACAATGCCCGCAGTCCGCAGTTTCTCCATGTTTGCCGGAATGGCTGTGTTTATAGACTTTCTCCTCCAGATATCTTGCTTCCTAAGTCTCTTTGGGCTGGATGTCAAGCGACAAGAGGTGAGGAGATACTTGGCAACAAACACTCTGTACCCCAGGGGTCTTCTCCCCACTAAACTGCTGGTGTTGTAACTGGCCTGATTGGTATGGTGGGGAATCTATTGATCTTTGCACTAAATACTCCCACTGTCATATTTGCAGCATCTCTGTTTCACTGACCATTAACACAGGTGCAGCTCAAGGTTGCGCGTTTAGCCCATTGCTCCACTTCCGCACTCCCCCCCACCCCCCAGACCATGACTGAGTGGCGAGGCACAATTCAAAAGCTAGTGACACTACCGTCATTGGCAAAATTTGTCTTCAATGAGGAAGTGTACGGGAGTGAGATGAATCACTGACCATGTACTCAATGTTCGCTAAACTGAGGAACTTCAGGAAGGGGACACCAGGAGAACATGAACCAGTCCTCAGAGGGGCCAGCAATGGAAAGGTCAAGAAACTTCAGATTTCTGGGTGTCAACAGGGCAGTTAATGTAGTAGTTAGTGTAATGCTAGGAGTTGGGATCTGGGTTCGAATCCTGCACTGCCTGGTAAGGAGTTTGTACATTCTCCGTGTCTGAGTGGGCTTTCCCCAGGGGCTCTGATTTCCTCCCACCATTCAAAATGTACTGGGTGGCATAGGCTCGTGGGCCAAAAGGCCTTGCACCATGCTGTACGTCCAAATTCATTTTTTTTCTATAAATCTGAATACCTGTCCTGGGACCTTCATGTCGATGCAATTGTGAAGGCACACCAAAGGCTATATTTCATGATGAGTTTGAGGAGATTTGGTTTGTCACCAAAGATGCTTGCAAATTTCTACAGGTGTACTGTGGAGAGCATTCTGGTTGCTTCACTGACTGGTATGGGGGTACCAATACACAGGTCAGGAGAAGGCTGTAGAAGGCTGTAAATGCCCAGTGCCAACAGGGGTAATAGTCTCCAATGTCTTTAAGAGGTGGTGACCAACATATCAGAGAGAGCTTGCCTATGACCTCCATCCCCTAAGGTAACCATATAACCACTTACAGCACAGAACAGGCCAGTTCGGCCCTACTAGTCCATGCCGTAGCAAATCCCCACCCTCCTAGTCCCACTGACCAACACCCGGTCCATACCCCTCCAGTCCCCTCCTATCCATGTAACGATCCAGTCTTTCCTTAAATGTAACCAATGATCCCGCCTCGACCACGTCTGCCGGAAGCTCATTCCACATCCCCACCACCCTCTGCGTAAAGAAATTTCCCCTCATGTTCCCCTTATAATTTTCCCCCTTCAATCTTAAGCCATGCCCTCTAGTTTGAATCTCCCCCTTTCTTAATTGAAAAAGCCTATCCACATTTACTGTCTGTCCCTTTTAAAATCTTAAACACCTCGATCAAGTCCCCTCTCAATCTTCTACGCTCCAGAGAAAAAAGCCCTAGTCTGCACAACCTTTCCCTGTAACTCAGACCCTGAAATCCTGTCAACATTCTCGTGAACCTTCTCTGCACGCTATTTTGTTTCTATTTTTCCTATAATTTGGTGACCAAAACTGTACACAGTACTCCAAATTTGGCCTCACCAAGATGAGAATGAAAATGACAAGAAAACAAAACTACTAGATTCAGTGAGTAATGAATAGATGACGCATTTTTCTTATTTGTTTTCCTTTGTGTGAAAATATTGTTTTGTACATGTTGAATATTTATGGGTATTGGAGGGGGGGTGGGTAGAGGGGAGGGGGGGGGGGAAAGGGAGAAAAGGCCACTGTAAATTTAATGAGGTACATTTGTACATATTTTGGATGATATGGTGCAGTGCGAAAAATAAAAATTTGTATAAAAAAGGTGGTGACTGAAGAAAGCAGCCTCTATCAAGGACCCTCACTGCCCAAGCCATTCCCTCTTCTCACTGCTATCAGGAAGGAGGTACAGGAGCTTGAAGATGAACACCCAGTGACATAAAACAGCTGCTTCCCCTCAGCCATCGGACTTCTGAACAGACCATGAACTTATGCACACTACCTCATTTCTTCTGTTTTGCGCTACTTGTTTATAATTTTTTTAAACCATATGTATGGAGTTGTAATTTTGCACCAGACTGTTGCTGCCAAACCACAAATTTCATGACCATAAATCTGATTCTGCTCTTGAAGGCTTTGAATGTTTGTCGTTTGCAGAGTAACCGTATGGATATAATCTGTGTGAAACGAGAGAAGACTAATGCAGATGACTCAGAAGAACTACTCTTTAGATGCTTCAAATATATCTACGCACCGTTTTTATTAACGAACTGGATTCGACCCATTGTGGTAAGTGTAGTTGCAGTGTGTGAGGAGGAGAGGCAGGGGTTGGATGTACACTTCCATGTGCAGGCAGCTGGGACCTACACTGATTAACAAAGGCATGAGGAAAACGTGAAAGTCTGCATTTCTTTCTTTGGCTTGGCTTCACGGACGAAGATTTATGGAGGGGTAATGTCCACGTCAGCTGCAGGCTCGTTTGTGGCTGACGAATCCAATGCGGGACAGGCAGACACGGTTGCAGCGGTTGCAAGGGAAAATTGGTGGGTTGGGGTTGGGTGTTGGGTTTTTCCTCCTTTGTCTTTTGACAGTGAGGTGAGCTCTGTGGTCTTCTTCAAAGGAGGTTGCTGCCCGCCGAACTGAGGCGCCAAGATGCACGGTTGGAGGCGATATCAGCCCACTGGCGATGGTCAATGGGGCAGGCACCAAGACCTTTCTTTAGGCAGTCCTTGTACCTCTTTGGTGCACCTCTGTCTCGGTGGCCAGTGGAGAGCTCGCCATTTAACACAATTTTGGGAAGGCGATGTCTGCATACACTGTGGTTAAAGTAAAAACACAATGCTGGAGTAGCTCAGCAGGTCAAACAGTATTTTGTACAGCAAAGATAAAGAAACATAACCAACGTTTTGGATGACCCCTTCATCGAGGTTGAGATGCATAACCAACATTTCAGGCTTGAGCCCTTCCTCAAACTACAGGCAAAATGTCAGCAATTGCCCAAACTCGACGCCTGCCCACATTTTGCTCACTCCTTGACGAAGGGCTGAGGCCCGAAATGTTGGTTATGTCTCTTTATCTTTGCTATTTGACCTGCTGACTACCTACAGCATTGTTTTTTTTTTATTTTATTACAAAGATATGGGCAGTTTTTGTATCCTGTAATGCATTTTAGGCACAGCTTAAACATTAATTCAAAGCTGAGCATTGTTAAATGTTTCAGTGAGTAGGTTGAGAAGGCATGAGATCAGGATAAAAAGAAAACTGGCCAGGGGAGGGGTTGAATTTTGGACGAGTTGTTTGCTTGCCTTTCAAAGTAGTAGAGCTTTTGTAGATCTGACGGCTGAAGGATAGCGCAACCCCATGGTGACAAGCCTCTGCTCTTGGGACCAAAAGACTGAATTGCAGCTGGTAACCAAGAAGGCAAATGGGATGCTCTTGATCTCTCGAGGGATTGAATTTGGGAGCAGGAAGGTTCTGCTGGGACTGAACAGGGTCCTGGTGAGGCTGCATCTGTCCTCTTTTCTTGAAAAGGGATATACTGGCTTTAGAGTTGGTGTTGAGGAGGTTTACCAGGTTGGTTCTGGAGATGAGGCCATTAGCCTAAAGGGAGAGATTAAGTTGCTTTGATGTATACTAGCAGAGTTTGGAAGAATGAAAAGGAACCTAGAGAAACAAAATTATAAAAGCAATAGGTCTGATAGAAGCAGGAAAGATGTCTCCACTTGTAGATGAGACTGGAACTAGGAACAGGAGTATATTGAAAACCGAGATGAAGGTTTAAACACACAAGTGCTGGAGAAACTCAAGTTAGTATTGTTACTAAAAAATGCATAGCCAACATTTTGGGCCTGAGTCTTTCAAGGTATGAGCAAAATTCAGACAGGCACCTGAATAAAATGGTGGGGGAGGAGCCCAGACCCATGGGCAAGATTCCATAGCCAGAGAGTGGCAAAGCCACCCAAGGAAGCAGTAGAGGCTCTCATTAAATGTATTTTGGATGCAAATTTTTGCATCAGGAATGAGGGCTATGACTCAGTCCACTGCCGGATCAGCTGTGATCTAGTTGAATGATGGAGCACCTTGATGGACCGGACAGACAACTCCTGCTCCTATTGGGTTCTTTTGACCATTTCTTGGGATGGGACCAGTGTCCCCAAACTATTCCTCGGCGCAAAACCTGCTAATGCACGTGTCCTTTGGAGTGAACAGTACCTCAGCAAATGGTACCTGATCTTTCTTGCTGGGGGTGACATCAGGAAACCCAAGGAAAGTAGTCTGGGAGTGACCAATAAATCATACATCTAGCTGTGAACCTGACGAGCGAGAACTCAGCAGCTTTTGAAATAGTTGCTTCCTTGCAGTTAAGAATGTTCATTTGTATGTTGCCAACTGCTTACTGACCATAATAATTTGGGGTGAAACAAAGTCTGCAGACATGGTGAGCGTATAGTAAAAGCATTAAAAATGCTGAAGGAACTCAGCAGGTCTGGCAACGTCCATAAGGGGTAAAGATATGTAACTGATGTTTTGGGCCTGAACCCTTGCGTTGGGAGTAAAAAGCACAGTGCCACCTAAATAAAGGGCAGGGGAGAAGTACAGACCAACCGACAAAAGGTGTTAATTGGACATGGATGGGAGGACAGCGTCGAGGAAAGATGAGATTTGATCCGAGGGGGGTGGGGGTTGGCTCTGAATGCAGAGTTGGGGTAAAGGAGACTGAGGGAACAAGGAAGGAAGAAACAGAGCTAGAAAGCATGAGGATAGATGGGGGTGGGGGAGGCTGTCAGAAACCATCTGCTTGGAGGGGCCTAGACAGAATAGGAGGTGTCGTTCCTCCAATTTGTGGGTGGTCTCAGTCTCACAGTGCTCCTCGGCCACCTTTTTAATTTGGGTGCCAGCTTGTGTTTTACTCCTACCTTGAAGGGCTCAGGCCTGAAATGTCAGTTGTATATCTTAACTTCTGATGGGCGCTGTAAGACCGAGTTCCTCCAGCATTTGTTTTAACCTTGATTTGCATGGAGGCAGTGATTGGCTCAACTCAGTCATGTGGCTTCCACTAACCAGACTCTAACACGGCCAATCTTTCTGTTTGAATGTTGTTAGTCTGATTATCTGTCTAATAATCTGATGGTTTTTTAAAATCTGCTTCCTAGATATCTGTATTTGTCGCAATCTTGTCATTCAGCATTGCAGTGGTGAACAAAGTGGAGATTGGGTTAAACCAGAGTTATTCCATGCCTGAAGTAAGTACTGAGAAACTAAACCATACTCAATAGCCAATTGATTCCATTGATGTTAAAACAAGAAGTCTGTAGATGTTTGGGTTAAGTGCAATATCCAAGCATGCAGGAGAAACTCAGCAGGTCACGCAGGGTCCATGGGAAGTGAAGGGTGACCAATGTTTTGAGTCTGGGCCCTTTTTTCAAACATTTTATTTAAAATTTTCTCCGTGCATGCAGTATCAGAATATAATAGCTTGCAAAAGAAACATCAAAAGTTACATGATGGTATTCATCCCTCCCCACCTCAAAGTAATTAATATAAAAGATAGAGCTGGATAAACATAGAAAGAAGAGAGAATTTTCAGGATCTAACATGCGTATATAAAAATTCTTCATTACAACTGAGGAGAATCTAGCAGGTCGAGAGGAATATAAAGGACGTTATTACAAATTTTAAGTCTAATATTTGGGTATATGGATGCCAAATTTGCAAAAACATTACAACCAACTTGAGAAATAAATAAGCAATGTTTTTCCAAAACATAAAACTTTGAATTTCTGCATGCCATCTTGGTTTACCTAAAAATGTATCTGATTTCCAACTAACGCAATACATTTCCTCGCTTCTTTAGCGATACATGGATAGTTTTAATGTAGATCTTGTTCCTTCAATATTTCCTAATAAAAATAAGTCTGAATTTTGTGGAAAAGCAACTCCGTAATTTGTTCCAAAAATTCTGTAAATCAACCCAAAAAGGTCTTGCATTAGGACAAGACCAAGTTGAATGTATCACCACACCTAAAACATTGATCCAATTGGGAGGAGTCACATGATGGAGCAGTGGCCGGTCAGGGAATTCCAGCCCTCTCCGGAAAAGTTGAAAAAAAACGCACAAAACACGAAGGTACAAGAGTAAAAATTAAAACAAAAGTAAAAATAAAGGTGAGAAGAAAATGGCAGCGAAGAGAGAAAAGTCGAAAACAACAGGAAGAAAAGAGGAAGAAAGAACGTCGGAAGAAGGTGAAAGCCTTACCTGTCCGAGGAGGCCCGCTGCGGAGAGAGAAGCCCGCTCCCTCAGGTCAGTGGAAGTCCCAGGCTCAGGACTACAAAAATGGCTCAGAGCCGAGTAAAAGTGCGCTATGCGCATGAAAAAAAACACTGACGGGAGGGGGGAACAGCTGCGGAGTCGATCTCCACAGCTGAGAGAGACACCTGCAGCACAGCAACAGGTGCAGAACAGAGACAATAATGACAAGAAGAGGGTAAAAAGAAAACAAGGAAACAACAGATGGTCAATCCAGAGGAAGAGAAGAAGAAGAACAGAAAGAAGTGGAAGAAGAAGAGAAAAGCAAGACAATGGATGTAGCTTTTTTTAAAGAATATATGGAATCAGTGAAAGAATGGCAATTACAAGAATTTGATGAGATAAAAAGAATTAAGAATGCAGAAGAAAGAATGAATAAAATAGAAATGGTCATCAGAGATAGGAAAAAGAGTGGATAATGTGGAAGAACGAGAAATAATCGTAGAAATGGAAGTAGAGGACTTAAAAGAGAAATTAGAAGAATCTAATAAAAAAGTTAGAGACACAGGAGCTGTTAGCTCAGAAGATAGATATAATGGAAAACTATAATAGAAGAAATAATATAAAGATAGTGGGCCTTAAGGAAGATGAAGAAGGCAAGAATATGAGAGAATTTATAAAAGATTGGATCCCCAGGGTCCTAGGAAAACCTGAATTACAGGAAGAAATGGAAATAGAAAGGGCACATAGAACTTTAGCCCCGAAACCACAACCGCAGCAAAAACCAAGATCCATTTTAGTAAAATTCTTAAGATATACAAGAGAAAATATATTGGAGAAAGCAATGAAGAAAATAAGAGAAGACAAAAAGCCACTGGAATACAAAGGTCAAAAAATTTTTTTCTATCCAGACATAAGTTTTGAACTCCTGAGGAAGAGAAAGGAGTTTAATACAGCAAAAACGATCTTATGGGAAAAAAGATATAAATTTATGTTAAAGCACCCAGCAGCACTTAAAATAGTTATTCCAGGGCAACCAAAACACACTATTCTCTGATCCAGAGGAAGCACGAAAATTTGCAGAACAACTACAAAACAAGCAGAGAGATGAAGACATGTAATAAGAGTAAAAATGACCACGAACTATATGTATGTGTGTATATATGTGTGTGTGTGTGTGTGTATATATATATATATATATATATTCATATAGATGTGTATGTATACATGAGTGTATCTGTATTTAGAGGAAAATATATAGAGTATAGATGAGAATTAATAAGGGAAGGAAATGGAATAGAGGGAATAAGGAGGGAATTAAAAGAGTCACCTTTGTTATATATGAAAATTGAAATCTTTTCCGGGGAGGGCTGGGTGGGGAGGAGTTACGGTCACTGCAAAATCAGTTGACGTTTGCGAGTGAATTCGCAAATCCAAATGGAGAGGAGAGATGTGGTTGCCCGACAAGGGATAAAGGGCAACTCAGGAGGGGGAGGGAGAATGGGGTTAAAGAAGTTTTAAGTAGGAAAATAAGGAAAATGTTTGATGTTTTAGAAATGTTGTCTTATAAAGTGTTCAAAACAAGAAAGCAGAAATGGATAAGAAGGAAAGGTGATGATGGAGAAACGGAAAGGGAAGATGAACAAAGTATGAAATGGCTACGTTGAACTATATGACTTTAAATATTAACGGAATACATAACCAAATCAAAAGGAAGAAACTGCTAAATTTACTGAAAAAAGAAAAAATTGATAGCATTTGTGCAAGAAACACATTTAACTGAATTGGAGCACAAGAAATTAAAGAGAGATTGGGTAGGACATGTAACAGCAGCGTCGTATAATTCAAAAGCAAGAGGAGTAGCTATATTAATTAGTAAAAATGTGCCAATTAAAATAGTAGAGGAAATAATAGATCCAGCAGGGAGATATGTAATGATAAAATGTCAGATATATTCGGAGTTTTGGAATCTACTCAATGTATATTCACCTAACGAAGAAGATCAAAAGTTTATGCAAGATATTTTTTTGAAGATAGCAGATACGCAAGGGAACATATTAATGGGAGGGGATTTCAACCTTAATTTGGATTCAAATATGGACAAAACTGTGGAAAAAAATTAACAGAAAGAACAAAGTAACCAAATTTATAATTAAGTCGATGCAAGAAATGCAACTTTTGGATATATGGAGGAAACAACACCCAAAGGAAAAGGAATATTCACATTATTCGGGTAGACATAAAACATACTCAAGAATAGACCTATTTCTGTTATCAGCTCGTATGCAAGATTAAGTAAGAAAAACAGAATATAAAGCTAGAATATTATCGGACCATTCACCCCTGATATTGACAATAAAGTTAGAGGACATCCCTCCAAGAATGTATAGATGGAGATTAAACTCCATGCTACTTAAAAGGCAGGATTTTAGAGAATTCATTGAAAGACAAATTAAAATGTATTTTGAAATAAATACGGAATCAGTGAAAGATAAGTTTATACTATGGGACGCAATGAAAGCGTTCATTAGAGGGCAAATAATAAGTTATGTAACCAAGATGAAGAAGGACTACAATCAGGAAACAGAGCAGTTGGAAAGGGAAATAGCAAATATAGAAAAAGAATTAGCAATGAAGGAAGATACAACTAAAAGAAGAGAATTGGCAGATAAAAAAATAAAATATGAAACACTACAAACATACAAGGTGGAGAAGAACATAATGAAGACAAAACAGAAATATTATGAACTAGGGGGAAAAAACGCATAAAATTCTAGCATGGCAGCTTAAGACAGAACAAGCTAAGAAAATGGTATTGGCATCAAGGAAAAAAGACAAACAAATCACATATAATCCAACGGAGATCAATGAAAACTTTAGAGAATTCTATGAACAATTATACCAAACTGAAAACGAAGGGAAAGAAGGCAAAATAGATCAATTTTTAACTAAAATTGAACTACCAAAATTACAAATAGAGGAACAAAATAAATTAACAGAACCATTTGAAATAGTAGAAATACAAGAGATAATTAAAAAAACTACCAAATAATAAAACACCAGGAGAGGATGGATTCCCAATGGAATTATATAAAACATTTAAAGATTTATTAATTCCTCCCCTCCTGGAAGTAATCAACCAGATTGACAAAACACAAAGCTTACCAGATTCATGTAAAACAGCAATAATTACAGTAATACCAAAGCAAGGGAAAGATCCACTCGCACCAGCGTCATATAGACCAATATCATTACTTAACACAGATTATAAGGTAATAGCTAAACTATTAGCAAACAGATTAGCAGATTATGTACCTAAAATGGTAAATCTACACCAAACTGGATTTATTAAAAAAAGACGGACAACAGACAATATTTGTAAATTTATTAACTTAATTCATGCAGTAGAAGGGAGTAAAGCGCCAACAGTAGCAGTTGCTTTAGATGCAGAGAAGGCCTTTGACAGAGTAGAATGGAATTATTTATTCAAAGTATTACAAAAATTCAATTTACCAGAGAAGTATATTAATTGGATTAAAGCATTATATAAGGGGCCATTGGCGAAAGTGACAGTAAATGGATATATATCAAAGCAATTTAATTTAAGCAGATCAACAAGGCAGGGATGCCCACTATCACCCTTATTGTTCGCGTTAGCTATAGAACCACTAGCAGAATTGATAAGAACAGAAAATAATATAAAAGGGATTAAAATAAAAGATAAAGAATATAAAATCAGTCTATTTGCGGACGATGTTATAGTATACTTAACAGAACCAGAACTATCAATAAAAGAATTTTATAAGAAATTGAAGGAATATGGAGAAGTGTCGGGTTACAATATTAACGTAAATAAAAGTGAAGCAATGCCAATGAATAATGCGGATTTCTCAAAATTTAAGAAGGAATCACCATTCAGATGGCAAATGCAAGCAATAAGATACCTAGGTATACAAATGAATAAAAATCTCGGCCATCTATATAAACTCAATTATTATCCACTAATGAAAAAATTACAGGGCGATTTAGAGCATTGGAAAGATTTACCACTAACACTAATAGGAAGGATAAACTGTATTAAAATGAACATTTTCCCAAGGATATTATACCTATTTCAGGTGTTGCCAATACACTTGACAGAGAAATTCTTCAAGGCGTTAAAGAAAATAATAAGGACATTTTTATGGAAAGGGGGAAACCGAGGATAGCACTAGATAAATTAACAGAATGGTATAAACAAGGAGGCTTACAACTGCCAAACTTTAAAAATTATTATAGAGCCGCACAATTAAGATACCTATCAGATTTTTATCAAACAAGGGAAAAGCCAGATTGGACTAGATTAGAACTAGATAAAATAGGGGAAAAGATACCTGAACACATATTATATAAATGGGATGAAAAATTGGTGCAACGTAGGAGTTCTCCAGTATTACATCATCTGCTCAATATTTGGAAGAAGATTCATGTAGAAAGGAATAAAACAAATTACCAATTACCAGAACTAATAATGACGCAAAATCAGTTACTCCCTTTTACAATAGATAACCTTTCCTTTAGAGAATGGGAGAAAAAAGGGATCAAAAGAATAGAAAATTGTTTTTCAGGAAATAGATTATTATCCTTTGAACAAATGAAGGATAAATATAATATAACTCAAGATACAGTGTTGGCATATTACCAATTGAGATCCTTTTTTTCTTTGGCTTGGCTTCGCGGACGAAGATTTATGGAGGTGGTAAATGTCCACGTCAGCTGCAGGCTCGTTTGTGGCTGACAAGTCCGATGCGGGACAGGCAGATACGGTTGCAGGGGAAAATTGGTGGGTTGGGGTTGGGTGTTTGGTTTTTCCTCCTTTGTCTTTTGTCAGTGAGGTGGGCTCTGCGGTCTTCTTCAAAGGAGGTTGCTGCCTGCCGAACTGTGAGGCGCCAAGATGCACGGTTTGAGGCGATATCAGCCCACTGGCGGTGGTCAATGTGGCAGGCACCAAGAGATTTCTTTAGGCAGTCCTTGTACCTTTGGTGCACCTCTGTCACGGTGGCCAGTGGAGAGCTCGCCATATAACACGATCTTGGGAAGGCGATGGTCCTCCATTCTGGAGACGTGACCTACCCAGCGCAGCTGAATCTTCAGCTTGGACTCGATGCTGTCGACCTCTGCCATCTCGAGTACTTCGACATTAGGGATGAAAGCGCTCCAATGAATGTTGAGGATGGAGCGGAGACAACGCTGGTGGAAGCGTTCTAGGAGCCGTAGGTGATGCCGGTAGAGGACCCATGATTCGGAGCCGAACAGGAGTGTGGGTATGACAATGGCTCTGTTTTCGCTTATCTTTGTGAGGTTTTTCAGTTGGTTGTTTTTCCAGACTCTTTTGTGTAGTCTTCCAAAGGCGCTATTTGCCCTGGCGAGTCTGTTGTCTATCTCGTTGTCGATCCTTGCATCTATGAAATGGTGCAGCCGAGATAGGTAAACTGGTTGACCGTTTTGAGTTTTGTGTGCCCGATGGAGATGTGGGGGGGCTGGTAGTCATGGTGGGGAGCTGGCTGATGGAGGACCTCAGTTTTCTTCCGGCTGACTTCCAGGCCAAACATTTTGGCAGTTTCCGCAAAACAGGATGTCAAGCGCTGAAGAGCTTGCTGAATGGGCAACTAAAGCGGCATCGTCTGCAAAGAGTAGTTCCTACTTGAAGGACAAATTAGGAAGTAGTCTGAGGTTACCAGAGGGAAGGAACTTTGAATATGTGATTACAGATACAATGACAATCAAAAGATTTATAACAAATATGTATATTAAACTGCAAGAAAAGGAGAATGAGGAAACAAATGGTAAAACTAAACAAAAATGGGAACAAGATTTAAATATAAAGATAAAGAAGGAAACATGGGAGAAGTTATGCTCTGGAACGATGAGAAATACAATAAATACGAGGTTACGTATGATACAATATAACTGGATACACAGGCTATACATTACACCTCAAAAGTTAAATAAATAGGACCCAACAGTATCTGACAGATGTTTTCGTTGTAAAAAAGAAATGGGAACAACAATTCATGCAATCTGGACATGTGAGAAAGTAGAAAAATTTTGGGAAGATCTAAACAAGATATTAAATAAAATTATAGAAAACAATATACCAAAAAACCCAGAGATCTTCCTCCTAAGTAACATAAAAAACAAAGAATTTGGAATTGATTTGGATGGTGCACAAAAAAGATTTGTTAAGATAGCTCTAGCCGTAGCAAAAAAATGTATTATGTCAACCTGGAAATTAGAAGATAATTTGAGAATACAACAATGGTATATAGAAATGAATAAATGTATTGCATTAGAAAAAATAACATATAATTTAAGAAATAATATTGAAATATTTGAACAAATATGGGAGCCTTACATGAAACACAATAGAGAAAACCTACCGGGGACATCTACCACCTAAATTAACGAAAGGAGAAGGAAATGAAAAGAATTGACTCAGTGGAATTTCTTGTTTATTTTTATTGAATGACAACATTGTTTGACTGGTTTAATTTATCTTAGATTCTGTACTTTAAATGAATGGGGGGGGGAGGTAGGATGGGTGGGATGGGAGGAGGGAGGGGGGAGAAAATGACACTATATATTTGAAAAGGAAAATGTGTGTATCTTGGTCAATGTGGTTTATGGTGTGAAAAATAAAAATTTTTAAAAAATAATGATCATGTGCTATGTTTTGTAAGTTCCAAGTTGATATCTGAGGAAGAAAAGACATGAAAAGATTAGATAGAAAAGGAAATTATGAAATGTATTGCAAAACTCTCAAGTGAGAGATTATACCCAAAATTTGAACATTGTTCTTGCAAAGTTACTAGCTAGTTACGAGTCTAAAGTATATTTAAATTTTCCATTAAAATACAATTAAACTTAAAAAAAACATTGATCCAATTAAATCTGATTTTATTCTATTCAATTTCTGTGGTGTAAGGTATAGCAGACGTTTTACAAAAAACTGAACTAATTGATATCTTACATTAATATTAGTAGTACAATTCCTACAAAGATCTGCCCATATTTGCTTATCAATTGCAATATTCAGATCTATTTCCCACCTTTGTCTAGACTTATGAACTCCTCATTTAAAAGTTCCTACTCGTAAAGGATATCTCATTGTAGTAAAACCTTTTAACAATTCCCCTTCTAATAAGGAGTTCTACTTCAGTACAACTAGGCAACATGGATGGCCTTCAAATATAAACAAAATCCAAGAGACCTCGGAAAAGGTGGGGGGAGGAGGATGGGAGAGCTGCACAGGCTAACAGATGAGATTGATGCAGGTCGAAGAGAAAGATGGGGAGAGGAGAGCGAAGAGGGTGAGGAGCGGAAGGGTAAGATATGGAGATGAAGAGACTTGGGAGTTAACAAAAATTGGAGAAGTCCATATTGATGTCATCTGGTTGGAGAGTGCTGAGATGGGATACAAGGCGTTCCTCCAATTTGCGGTGGCTTCAGTTTGGCAGTGCACGAGGCCATGGACAAAATGTAATTTATAGTAATTCCGAATAAGTGAATTTTCCAGTTGCTTGAGATTTCATGTTGCATAGATTGGTGAATTAACTGTGAGGCACGCCCATTTTAAACTGCTATATATTTTACCCATTTATTTTCCTCATTTTGCCAAGTTGTTTGAGGCTGCTGGTTGCTTGAATTCTGGATGACTGGTTTTGATATTTGCACTGTTAACGCTGCCACAAAACATCGAATTTCATGACTTGTTCGTGACAAACTCTGAGTGGCAATGATGTGGCGATTTAAAATGATTCTCTACCAATAGTGATCTGGGGTGGCAGAGTTCGAATCCGGCGCTGTCTGTAAGGAGTTTGTTCTCCCCATGTCTGTGTGGGTTTTCTCCGGGGGCTTCGGTTTCCTCTCACCATTCAAAAATGTACTAGGTCAATTGGGCAGCATGAGCTTATGGGCCAAAATGGCCTGTTACTGTGCTGTATGTCTAAAAATATTTTTATTTTAAAAAAAATCTCTCTCTCCCCCCCTCAGGACTCCTACCTCATGGATTACTTTGCGTCCATGAACCAGTATTTTCATGCGGGTCCTCCTGTCTACTTCGTGGTCGAGGAAGGACATAACTACACCTCTTTGGAAGGACAGAACTCTGTGTGTGGAGGTGTTGGCTGCAACAACAACTCGCTTGTTCAGCAGGTTTACAATGCTGCTCTGCTGAGTAACTAGTAAGTTGTGCAGGAGTCCTTATTCCTCGTGCCATTTAACACCATGGCAACACTATTTCTCAATCTTGTATTGGCAAATCTTGACTGAAACAAAATTGCAGGTTTTGCAATTTGAATAAACTGAGTTAGTTTCAGCTTCCTGTCAAGAGGGAAACTGGTTAATTTGCTGAGGCATCAAGTATAGGAAATTGGGGGGCATCCTATAACGATATACAAAACATTGGCTGAACCATACCTGGAGTCCTGTGTGTAGTTCTGATCACCATGCCATTTGGAAAGATGTAGAAATATTACTGGGGCTGCAGGATTCTGTTGTGAAGGAGATGGAACAGTGACCTTGTAAACGTTGAGGAAATGGTAGCATGTAGTTGCCTTTTCCCCAGGGCCGGGGGCTTGGAGTAGAAGGTGCAGATTTAAGGAAGGGGAAAGATTAAAAGGGGACATTGAAGCATATTCCACATGCTCTCCGAGTATTTCCTTCCAAAGGAAGTGGTAGAGGGCTCAATTATGATATTTGAAATGTGTTTGGACAAGTATTCTGACTGGCTGCATCGCAGTCAGGTATGGGGGCATCAATCACACCAAGCCCATGCAAAAGGTAGTGGACTCTGTGACAGAATATTTTGGAGAGATAAATTGGAAAAGATAGAGTAGGTTACATTCACACACTTTAAAACATCTTATTTGAAAATACTGGAGAATTCATATTATGAGTGACTTTACAGAAACTGTGGAAATAGACTCTTGGCTTTAAAGCAACAAGCAGGAGACATGATGTCTATTGATAGCTTTTTGCCGAGTTTTGAAGTGATTACAGAAAGGTCACTAATAGGTTCCTTTTTACCTAAAAACAACAGATGAACCAGAAGATTGACTTCTATTGTTTGCTGGAGAAGGTCGGGTGTTTTTTTTTGCGAGAGAGAGAGCTTTCTGGCAGTTTGAGAGTGGTAGTGTCTCAGAGAGAGAGGGAGACTGAACAGTGTCAGCCAGGAGAACCCTGTCAGAACGAAACAGAAGCTTCAGAGTGGAGGTCGGCCTACTCTTGTATGTCCTGCAAGAGGAGAAAATGAGCTGTCTGATGTTTCTCTTGGAATAAGTGGAACAGAAAGGAAGTCTGTGATAGCCTGAAAGAAAGAGGTTATTATCTGGAGAACCCTGAGGAGGCAAGTTTCATCAGCGAGACATTGAGGTGACTAATGGCGGTACCTCTGCTGTGGAAATCCTGGAACAACAGCTCTCTCTGCAAACCTACAAGAACCTTCCTGAGCGGTAAACATTTAGATTTGAGCACCAAAGCCTGGTGAAATTCATAAATGGTAAATTCTGTGCACAGAATAACAATTGCCTGATACCGGTGAACTTGGAAGAAGGAGAAGTAAGATTGGATTGTGAACAAAAGAACTTTCTTAAATTTACACACACATTACCACATACATGTGTGCTTAGAATTAGAAGGGGGTTGATTTGGGATAGTTAATAGAGATAAGTTAGTTTGATTCTGTTTTCATGTTTAAAGATGATTAAAAACAACTTTTGTTGAAGTAACCATTTGACGCAGTGAATATCTATTGCTGCTGGGTTTTGGGGTCCTTTGGGCTCGTAACAACTCAGCCCAGTACATTTGAGGCAAAACTCTTCTCACATCCATGTGGAACATTGCAGTCAGAGAGCAGCAGCAATCATCAAAGCACACCCTCTGTTCTCGCTGCTGCCATCAGGAAAGAGGTGTTAGTGCCACAAGACTCACACGACCAGGTTCAGGAACAGCTGCATCCCCTCCACCATCAGACTCCTCGACGACAAACTCATCAGGGACTCATTTAAGGACTTGTAGTGGGCCAGGTCAACCCCACACATGACGAGCTAAATTGCCGTAGTGAACAGCGAGTGCGGCAGGACACAGGCTTCTTCCCCCCCCTGTGCAGAAGTTCCATGCTGCAGGAGTGCGTGACTGGGGGAACAGCCAAGCCTCTCAACAGCATTGACATCACTCCCATGAGCCTCTCGCCTCCCCTAAAAAGAAATGCACGTTACTGGTTAACTTTATTTCAACAGCTCTGCCTTTAGCAGTGCTATACACAATACTTATTATTGAATATCTTTTCTGTATTCCAGTGTTTACATTTCTTTGGCACTTCTCTTTTATATAGATATTATTTTTCTTGAACAGTTTACAAGTAGAAATTCTTCTATTTGGCCTTCAGGAAAATGAAATCTCGGGATTGCATGTAATGTCATGAGAAACAATAAATCTGAATTTTGAAAGGATGAGAGACGAGCCAAATGCAGGCAAATAGGAGTAGCCTGGGTCAGCTTGGGTGTGTTGGCCTGTTTCCCTTACTGCACAGCACTGAATCTGCAAGAGGAGAAAATGAGCTGTCTGATGTTTCTCTTGGAATAAGTGGAACAGAAAGGAAGATCTTTTGAGATCTTTTGGTTTGTGTTGGACGCTGCAGTGGAGGAGGCCACAGCTGGGTCAGGAGGGAGTGACTTGGTGAACTGGGAAGCAGGGGATTCGCTGCAGATGGCGTTCAGTGAAGTGATCCTTTCTGCAGAAAGGCCTGCAAATCGAAGTCCTGAGTTCAAGTGCATTGTATTAGTCATTTGTGCAGTTCATGCATATGACGCGACATTGCCTGGCACCAATTGTTGCATAAATTCCTCTCTTGCTGTCACGTCCTCTCTGTGTGTGACATTCCTTCCCCCATCATTGCTCTATTCTGGGGTTAGTTATTTTGTTTCCATCGTGTGACTAATCTTTCTCCTTTTTAGACTTTTGATTTAATTGTGTAATTTTAATGACAAAACTCGTGATTTTTTTGGTGCATTTCCAGATTTGTAATGTCTTCCCTGACCTGAAATGCATTTCATTTCTTTATTCATTCATTGCATTTATTTATCAATCTGTTTATTTAATTATTCCATTTATGGTCGTATCAGTGTGGCCTGCCATTCAACCATTGACATGCCATCCCGCCCACACATGGTAAACAGTCGGCCTAAAGTTTGTTTCACAACTGACAGCTCCTTCAGCAGCTGTAGTCTGTTACACAGTATGAAAACAGACCCTTTGGCCCAACTTGCCCATACTGACCAAAAGGAACCCACCCACACTAGTCCCACCTGCCTGCATTTGGCCCACATCCTGCCAAATCCATCCTCGACATGAATCTGTCCAATTTTCTGGAACATTACAATAGTACCTGCCTCAACCACCTCCTCAGCAGCCCATTCCAAACACCCCATCCTGCTTTTTTCTTTAAAAAAAAAGTTACCCCTCAGGTTTCTGTTAAATCTCTCTCCCCCACCCCCGAAACCCATCTCCTCTAACAATTCTCCCCAACCCCACTCTAGGCAGTTCACCCGATCTATTCCTTGTGATTGTGTACAGCTCTGTGAGATCGCCCCTCATCCTCCTGTGCTCGAAAGAAGGTGGCCTCAGCCTGCTCAACCTCTCTGTAGCTCAGGCCCCCGAGTCCTGGCAACATCCTCGTAAATTTTCTCTGCTGCACCTTCTCCAGCTTGATTGCATCTTTCCTGTAGCACGGTGACCAAAACAGAAGGGTCCTCGTGAATGGTTTGGATGCTATGCTACCTTCATGCTCCTTTCTCTCCAGACTTTGAACTTTCGGCGCAGAAGCCGCTGTGTCAGTCATAATCTGATTTATTATCATGAACACCTGTATGAAATTTGTTAACGCCACAGCATTATGGTGCATTACAGATGCAAAAATTGCTACAAATTACGTTTACGTGAATAATCAATTTAAAAAATAGCGCAAAGAGCAAAGAAAGAGTGAGGTAGAGTCAATGGCTCATTGTTCACAACTCTGATGGCAGAAGGGAAGCTGTGTTTGTACCATTGGGTGTTCGACTTCAAGCTCCTGAGCCTCCTTCCTGATGGTAGCAGTGTCCTGGCCTGGAGGTTGATTGCATTTTATATGCTCAGTGAATTTCTTAATGTGAATTCTTCCACCTTGTTTCAAATGTTCTCTTAACCTGTCTACCAATCTAGATTTCTTCCTGACTCTGACTTTGTCATTGTGATTTTTGACAGTGTGCTTGCACTGGTTTAACTGGTTTTTTGACATTTCTGTTGCCCTCAGTACAAAGATTGGCTTCCCACCATCCTCGTGGATTGACGATTACTTTGACTGGGTCAAGCCCCAATCGACTTGCTGCCGAGTCTACAACAACACTGAGAACTTCTGCAATGCCACAGGTGAAGCTCTTGCCCTGTATTTATTGGAATTTGGGAGAATGAAGGGGTTTCCCATTTGAAACATTAAATATTGAAAGGTGTGGATAGGGTAGATGGAGACAGGTTGTTTCCCACAGTGGGAAAGTTCAGGACAAGAGGGAACAACTTCAGGATTGAAGAGAGCCCACTTGGAACAGAGATGCAGAGGAATTTCTTCAGCCAGAGGGTGGTGAATGTTGGGATTTGTGGCCACTCTGTCGTGGAGGCCGGGTCATTGGGTGTATTTAAGGCAGAAGTTGATAGGCTCTTGGGAAAATGGATCAGCTCCTGATTTAATGGTAGGGCAGAGTTAATAGGATGAATGGGCGATTTCTGTTTTGTGGTAAAGCAGATGGCTCATTCTCTGGCAGTTAATTAAGTGGGAGGAGTTGATTATTTACTCCTGCCCCATCTTCCCATGAAGCTGGGAGATGGCTGGAAAAGACTATCTTGCATTGAGTGGTTTGTGCCTTGAGGATGATTTCCCAATATTAGGAAAGCCTTGGTCACAGAGGCCCTTGGGCACAATGATGGAGGGGGGTTGTCCAAACCAAAGGCACTGGATCAGTGAGCTAGGTGCCTGGGTGTGCATATCAAACCCTGTGACTGCCTCCTTTGTGTTTTTCTGGCAGACTCCTGGACATGGGCCCTGCCTCAGCCCCAGGTGGAGGGGGGACAGGGCCCTGCGGAGCCCCCCTCCTTTGCATACCGGTTGGAAATAAGAATGTCGGAGCAGCTGTTACGGCAGCAGTGGTTAGACCCGGGCTAGCAAAGACACAGTGCTGTCCTGAAGGGTTCAACTGTCCAACCCTATTACAAGTAGCTCCATAACACATTAATGGCCTTTGCGAAGAGCTGTTTGTGTTCTTAAATGATAATCCTGCAACTTCTGGGCCTGTGCCCAAAATGGCAGCGGCCACGAGGAGTTGCAGACTCCAAAGGAGCAGTGGACCAGTGCAAGGCACCAGAAACTGGGAAACCACCCTGACTGAGGGACCCACACAGGCTGTGGGTGATGCGGTTGGGGGTTCCAACTTTGTCTGTGTTACAGCAAGCAGAGGCAGTTTTGTGTAATGTTACATGTTCTTGTAGTATTACATGGATAAAGAAATGTTGAATCTTGAAGCTGGCAACAGCACAGTGTGTTGCAGCTGCTGCCTTGCAGCTCCGGACCCCTCTGGTGCTCTCTGTGTGGAGCTAACCGCAATGTGGGCAGGGCCGAACACAGCAAACACTGCTGAGCTGGTGTTGAAGACCAATGCACCTGTTGTGTGTCAGAAGGAAATGGTTTCACTCCAGTACAACTGAGCAAATCACATGACAAACCATTGGAAATGAGGCACCACAGTGCTGTTGTACCTCTATCCATGTCTCCTAGCCTGCATTCTCTTCCCCCTCCCTTGCCACCTGTCTCCATTTGCAACCTTTAATAATAGCTGCTGCCCTCATTGCAGGCAGCATACAGATATGATCCGGTTAGCTCCCGTTCTTGGGTGTTGGGGACAGGGATTGGGCAAAATCAGGTTTTCTGGTGAGCCAGTTCCCTTTGTTTAGCTGGGGCGGCTCGGGGTGCAAGGTGGGTGAATGCTATCAGAAGCTGTGCTGGAGACTAAAACTTCTTTTCCCTTGTAGTTCACAATCCAGCGTGTGTTCGCTGCCGTCCATTAACTCGAGAGGGAAAACAAAGACCGTATGGTGAAGACTTCATGAAGTTTCTTCCCATGTTTCTATCTGACAATCCCAATCCCAAGTGTGGCAAAGGGTAAGGAGCATTCCTCAACAGATGAGCTGCCTTTTGGGTGAAGTTAACAAGGATGTTCAATTAACAGATCGTGTACATTCTGGGTGAATGTTCTGTGTTTGCCAACACAGCCTAGGTTTGTGTGTGGGAAAGTTGCCATTAGGAATGGAACTGTAAACAGATACATTATAGAACAGACAAGACCGCAGATGCTGGAACTGGGAACAAGAACAAACTTCTCTGTAAACTAATTGTACAAGGAACTGCCTAATCTGAGCAAAATGAAAAATGGCCCGATAGGCTTGTCAGCCCATGCATGGTTTCCATCTCAGGAGATGAGAATGTTAAACATTGTGCATGTATCTTCGTGTTCTCTCCATTTGGAAGCCCCTCTCTTTTGAAGTTGGTAGACCAGGAGGCTAAATGCCTGTTGTGAAGATTGGACAGAATCTACGCCCAGTTATAAAGGGCTGGTCAGATGGCTGGGACAGGGAATCAGATTGGAAGTGCTGGCATTCCAGCTCCTCCAATGAATCATTTGGGTTTATTTCCATGAGTGTGTCACAGTTTGTTGTCTTGCAGCAACAATATTGTGCATTACTGGTGCAAAATTGCTATAAAAGTACAATTCTGTAAATTTAAAATTGGGCCAAAAATAGAAAAAAGTCCATTCAAAAATCTGATGGCGGAGGGGAAGAAGCTGTTTTCATGACATTGGGTGTTCATCTTCTGGCTCCTGTACCCCTGCTGATGGTCGCAGTGAGAAGAGGACACGGCCTCAGTGGTGAGGCTCCTGGAAGATAAGCTGCTTTCTGGACACGCCACCTCTGGTAGATGTCCTTAATGGAGTGAAGACAGTCCATGATGGTTCTGGCCAAGTTCACAACCCTCTGTAGTCCGATCCTATGCAGTCTAGGACAGTTTATGGGTGTCGCCAGACAGTAAAGTTGGGACATCATAGCAAAAGTATTTTGTGAAAGGTGGGAGCAGTGAAAGTCTGTATACTAAATTAAAATTTTTAAATTTGGATATACAGCACAGTAATGGGCCCTTTTTGCCCATTGAGTCTGTGCTTTCCAATTGATCTACAACCCCAGTACATTTTTGAATGGGAGGAAACCAGAGCCTCTGGGGAAACCCACGCATACACAGGAGAACGTACAAACTCATCACAGACAGCACAGGATTTGAGGCCTGATTCCAATTGCTGGTGTGATGGTAGTGTGGCGCTAACCGCTACACCAACCATGCTGACTAGCAGGACATTGACTGCTCCGTATCTCATTCAGAGCAGACTCCAGGTTGGATGTACCCCATGGACATCTGAGCACTCTGCAGAATAATGCACTCCAAGGGTTAAGTGGGGAGATTGAAAGGAGATGGCTCTCGATGGATTCTGTGCTGATTAAAGCTTTTTAAGGTGATGGGCAATTTTCTGATTGGAGTCTTGAGATGATCTCAAATAGACCTTTTAAATTGTAGTTGGGAAGTACTTCTACAACTTCTGCCTAACCTAGGGTCACATCACTGAATGCAACAGGAGAAAAGGGCTTGATAGCAAGCTCAGGTTTGTTTCCATCCTGATGTAGTCCTATTGGAAAAGGAGTAGCCACTTTCACATTTGAGGCTGGTCCACTCGTAATCACTAACCCCCTGCCTTTTGAAAACCACCTCTGCTGAGATGTACCTCACATGCCAATTATTGCAGGAGATTTTAATGTGGATAATGACTTTAAACTGGCACACCCTCCCTCTGCAGATCCTGGGCAAAATATTTGTAGCATCTGAATTGTCCAGCCCTCAACATGCACTCTAAACTTTCCTCTTGACCGAAATAAACAAATACTGGAGGAACTCAACAGGCCTCGCAGCTTCCAGAGGAAGTAAAGATGTATAACGGATGTTTCAAGTGCCTGAATAAAAAATTTGGGGCAGGGTGAGGAGTACAGGACAACAGACAAACTGACAGGAGAGGAAATAGTACCCTCAAGGCTGATACTCAGGTAGATGGTGTGGTGAAGAAGGCATTTGGAATGTTGGCCTTCATAAATCGGAGTATTGAATTCAAGAGTAGGGAGGTTATGATGAAATTGTACAAAGCATTGGTGAGGCCAACTTTGGAGTACTGTGTACAGTTTTGGTCACCAAATTATAGGAAGGATATAAACAAAATAGTGAGAGTGCAGAGAAGGTTCACGAGAATGTTGACAGGATTTCAGGGTTTGAGTTACAGGGAAAGGTTGTGCAGACTGGGGCTTTTTTCTCTGGAGCGTAGAAGATTGAGAGGGGACTTGATAGAGGTGTTTAAGATTTTAAAAGGGACAGACAGTAAATGTGGATAGGCTTTTTCAATTAAGAAAGGGGGAGATTCAACCTAGAGGACATGGTTTAAGATTGAAGGGGGAAAATTATAAGGGGAACATGAGGGGAAATTTCTTTACGCAAAGGGTGGTAGGGATGTGGAATGAGCTTCCGGCAGACGTGGTCGAGGCAGGATCATTAGTTACATTTAAGGAAAGACTGGATCGTTACATGGATAGGAGGGGACTAGAGGGGTATGGACTGGGTGCTGGTCAGTGGGACTAGGAGGGTGGGGATTTGCTACGGCATGGACTAGTAGGGCCGAACTGGCCTGTTCTGTGCTGTAAGTGGTTATATGGTGATATGGAAAGCAGAGAATTGATTGGGGGAGGGGTGTTTTTTGGCTCTGTGAATGCAGAGCTATGGGTAAGAGACAAAGCTGAGATATGGGCTGACAGAAACTGGAGAAGTTGATGTTAATGCCCAGACAGAATATGAGGGGTTGCTCCTTTGGATTTTAAAAAAATTAAATTTACGCATACAGCCCAGTAACAGGCCCTTTCATGCTGCCCAATTACACCCAACTGATCTACACACCCCCCCCCCCCCCCGGTATGTTTTGAAGGATGGGAGGAAATGCATGCAGACAGGGAGAAGGTACAAATTCCTTGCAGACAGCACAGGATTCAAACCCCAGTCACTAGCGCTGTAACAGCGAGACGCTAACTGCCTCCCTTTTGTGGCTGTTCAGGTCTGACAGTGCATGAGGCCGGTGTTTTGCTCGTACCTTGAAGGGCTCGGGCCCAAAATGTTGATTATATCCTTGCCTCCCATGGATGCTGAGTTCCTCCAGCATTTGTTTTTTTTGCCACAATCACAATGTCTGCAGACTTTTGTTTCTTTCCTCTTGATCTGCCCAATTTGCTTATTTCAGGGAGCGTTTACCCCTTACTGACATCCACGGAGGCTCCCCCTGGTGGGGGGGGGGGCGGGGGAGAGAAGTAGCTGAGCTGGACTTGAACCACTAATGTAGCTGGGCTGGGAGGAGAAATTCTTGCTGGATCATTGAGCTCTTTCTCCCCTCTGCAGAGGCCATGCTGCGTACAGCTCCTCTGTGAAGCTGATTGATAATAACACTGGAGTGGGAGCCACTTACTTCATGACTTACCACACGGTACTGAAAACATCGGCTGACTTCATTGGTGCTGCAAAGGAGGCACGTGTCATCAGTCAAAACATAACCGAATCCATGGGTATTTTGGAGAAAGGCTATCGAGTCTTTCCCTACAGGTACAGCAACCCTTTCCCAACCTTGGGACTGAATCTACATTTGTAACTTTGACCTAGTTCACTCAGTATTTGCTGCTCGAATCCAAACTCCTATGGCCTGTTTCAGTCAGGGCACCTTTGTTATATCAGTGATCACGTTCACAACCTGAGCACCAGTTAATGAAACTCAAAACTGCTGCAGAGGCTGGAAATGTGGAATAAAGCTCCTTTTGGCAGGAGTAAAGCAAACAGTTGCCATGAGCTTTTCCCAGCACCCCTAGCAATGAGAAAAGAGAAGCAAGGGAGTCCCTTCAGAGAAACTGAGTGCCTGTGGATTCTCCTCCAGCAGCCACACAGTCTCCTGTTCGATCCATTGGCCACTCCGAGCTCCAGATCTAAATCTCCGACATGATCAGGAAGCCTTCGGAGGCCTTTCTTGCCCTCAGCCCCCTCTCGAATCCTGGTTCCCATGAGCCAGCCTCCAGAAGCCCACGGCCTCTGAGCCAGCCCCTCATTGGTCTGTCACCATGGTTACTGTCCTGTAGAGTAATCTCCTCAAATGGGGTGGTGGGGGGAAGAGAGGTTTTTCTTCCAGTTTCTGATGCCCTGCTCTGGCACCAGTCCACTGCTCCCTGGAGTCTGCAACCCCCTCCTGGCCACTGCCAAGCACGTGCATTGGCATCTTGGACACAGACCTGTGGTTGCAGAATTTTAATTTCAGAACTGTTGGCTCCTTTAAGAGGTAGTTTAGTCTGTACAGAGCCATAGGCATTAGGCTCGGTGGCTGAAACCTTCCAGCAGTGGCCGTGACTCCACTCTCCCAGGTCAGTGGCAGCAC
The DNA here is from genome assembly GCF_036971445.1 of Narcine bancroftii. NCBI lineage: Eukaryota > Metazoa > Chordata > Chondrichthyes > Torpediniformes > Narcinidae > Narcine > Narcine bancroftii. Next base: position 371,510,658 of record NC_091470.1, read on the forward strand.
TGCCATTTTAAAACGGAGAATGGTTACCATTTAGACAGTTCCCAAGGTGTGTTTGTGGTGGTTAGTGGAACAGATTCCTCAGGGCAGTGGTTCTTAACCCTTACCCATAGACAAGCTTGGGTATCCCTTTACTATCTGAGACTTTCCTATTTAAATCTCCCTTCCCTACTCCAGCATTGTGGTGGTGGTGTGGGGGAGTGGAGGTGGGAGTGAGGAGCAGAGCCCCTTCCCAGAACAGTTTCTTGTTTGTGAGGGAAAATGTTTAAATCTTTTGTCATCAAATGTACAAGCTTGTTTATCTCCAATATTTCTCACTGTAGACAACGGTGAGAAACGCTGCTCCGGGGATGGTGAATGAAAGGAAGTTTGTTTCATACCTAGTGCTGCTCTGTAGAATATCCAGCCTCAGGGCTGCATTCAACTTTCTGTGCCCTTTAATTCTTGTTTTACAAATTGATGCAAAGATTGTATTTAGTTTAGTCATTTCCTGCTTGTACAGAGAATGCGTTCTTGGTTCATGGAATCAAAGTTGGCCAAACACCAACCTTGTTTGTTTGTCACAAAATACCTAGTACAGTGAGAAGAGTTCTTCTGCGAGCCATCCAGCAGGTTACTTCTAACATTCATATAGCCATGTAAAGAGCACAATTTAAAGTTTAGGGTGATCATTAAAAGATTGGGGTGAGTGGGAGCACCATTGTGGGGCTCATTCAAGAGCCTAATGCTTTCACTATTGATCCTCCCAGTGGGAGGAGAATGTGTCCAGGGTGTGATGGGTCCTTCAGTGGGTCGGCTGCCTTTCCCGGGCTGCAGATGTAGATGGAGTCCATGGAGGGGGAGAGAAGTTTCCATGATATTCTGAACTGCATTCACCACCTTCTGCAGCTTCTCCCGACCTTGAGCAGTGCAGCTCTCATCCCACGCTGTGATGCACCCAGCAAGTCTGCTTTGGATGGTGCTCCTATTGATGAATAGGGAAGACTTGCCTATTCTACTTCCCCATCACCAGTCTGTTGCCAGCTACACACGAGAGCAGCCATTCTCAATGGGAAACCTATGGCCCCACCTCCAGGGCCCACAGCTCATTCAAGTTAAAACCTTGCTTGCTTTTCACTTTCTGTAATATAGTTTTTTATGTAGCCTGTAGGAGAGGTACAGAAGCCCTTAACTGCTTCATGGGAAGGGGGCCCATAAACTTTGAGCAGAGTCCTGGGGAGGGGCGTAGCCAAGAAAGGTTGAGAATGACTGCTCCAGAGACTACTAGTCGTAGCCCATTAGCCACCCCTCTTGGAGTAGAGGGGATTGCCAAACCCCCCCCAAGGTATGGGGAGCACACATGCTGTGACAGGACCTGCTGTCAACAGAGGTCTGGATCAGATCTGGAGCTTAGAGGATTGTCCTGCAACTTTCAATAGCAGCAGAAATCATTCTGTTGCCATAAACACTGCTGGAAATGTTCAGGAGGGGAGTTTTGGGTTGAAGACCCCTTGTCACAACTGGGAGAGGCAGAAAGTTGCAGGGAGAGGTGTCGGTTCAGTTGGTGAATGGTGGATCATAATGTAAGCATGAGTTTTTGATTCCTTTTTTTGTTTTGCAGTGTGTTCTATGTGTTTTATGAACAATATTTCACAATTGTACACGACACTATCTTGAGCCTGTGTGTGTCCCTGGCAGCAGTATTTGTAGTGACCACTGTCCTGCTTGGCTACGAGGTCTGGTCTGCAGTGATGGTATGTTTCACCATTTCCATGATCATCACCAACATGTTTGGAGTGATGTGGTTGTGGGACATCAGCCTGAACGCAGTCTCACTTGTAAATCTGGTGATGGTGAGTAAACTCCTGTCATTGGGTCAATGTTGTTCTGAGGGGGGGCTGGGTGGAAATTCCTTCACTTCCCAGTATTGGAGTTGGTCAGCCCTTCCCTAGCATTCAGAAATTTGCACGTGCAGCCAGAGAACAGAATTAGGCCCCTTCCGCCCTTCTAATCTGTGCCAAACTTTTGATTTGCCTAGTCCCACTGTCCTGCACCCAGTCCATATCCCTCCATACCTCCCATCCATGTACCTGTCCAAATTCTTCAATGTTAAAACTAAGCTCGCATTCACCACCTCAGCTGACTGCTCGTTCCACTCTCCCACCACTCTCTGAAGACATTTCCCCCTAAACATTTCCCCTTTCACTCTTCACCCATGTCCTCTGGTTTGTATCTCAGTCTACATTTACTCTGTCTCTCCCCCTTCATAATTTTAAATACCTCGATCAAATCTCCCCTCCTTCTATACTCCAGGGAATAAAGCCCTAACCTGTTTAACCTTTCCCTGTAACTCAGTTCCTGAAGTCCAGGCAATATCCTAGTAAATCTCCTCTGCACTCTTTCTAATTCTAATTCTGTAGTTCGGTGACCAAAACTGCGCTCAATACTCTAAATTTGGCCTCACCAATGTCTTCTACAGCTCTACCATAACAACCCAACTCCTGTACTTATGAAAGCCAATATGCCAAAAGCTCTTTACAACCTTATCCACCTGTGATGCCACTTTCAGGGAATTCTGTATCTGTATTCCCAGATCCCTCTGTTCTACCGCACTCCTCAGTGCCCGACCATTTACCATGTATGTCCTTTCTTGGTTTGTCCTTCCAAAATGCAATATCTCCCACTTGTCTACATTAGATTCCATCTGTCATTTTCCAGCTGGTCCAGATCCCTCTGCAAACTTTGAAAACCTTCCTCACTGTCCACCACGTCTCCAATCTTAGTGTCATCTGCAAACTTGCTGATCTAATTTACCACATTAATATAGATGGCCAACAACAATGGTCCCAGCACTGATCCCTGAAGCACCACTCGTCACAGGCCTCCAGACTGAGAAGCATCATCCATCACCACTCTTTGGCTTCTCCCGTCCAATCATTGTTGAATCCAGTTCACTACTTCACCATGAATACCTGGCGACTGAACCTTCCTGTCTATAGCCTCCCATGTGGGACCTTGTCAAAGGCCTTACTAAAGTCTATATAGACAACATCCAGAGCCTTTCCTTGAATTTTTCTGGTGACCTCAAAACTCTATAAGATTGGTTAAAGGTGACTACCAGGCACAAAGCAGTGTTGACTATCCCTAATCAGTTTCTGGCTATCCAAATATTTGTCTATCCGATCTCTTAGAACACCTTTCAATCATTTAGACTCAGTAGCCTATAAATTCCAGGGTTACTTTTGGAGCGTTTTTTAAACAATGGAACAACGTGAGCTCCCCTCCAATCCTCTGGCACCACACCCCTGGCTAAGGACATTTTAAATATTTCTGCCAGAGACCCTGCAATTTCTAAGCTTGCTTCCCTCAAGGTCTGAGGGAATATCATGTCAGGCCCTGGGGATTTATCTTTTTTTGCTTTCAGACAGCAAGCACTTCCTCCTCTTTAATCTCTACAGGTTCAATGGCCTCACTGCTTGTTTTCCTTACTTCCCACGTTTCCTGGTTTCAAAAAACCACTTAAGATCTCCCCATCTTTTTTGGCTCCATACAAAGCTGATCTTCAAGGGGACCAATTTTGACCCTGACTATCTTTTATTCTTAATATACCTGTAGAAACCTTTAGGAATTTCCTTCACATTCTCTGCTAAAGCAACTTCACGTCTTCTTTTACTTTCCTGATTTCTTTCTTGAGGTTTTTCTTGCATTTTTTATTCTCAAGGACTTCATTTTCTCTGTTGCCGATACCTGTTATTTCCCTCTCTCTTCTGAATCAGATCCCCAATATCCCTCGAAACCAAGGTCCCCTCTGCCTTCTAACCTTGACTTTAATCCTGACAGGAACATACAGACTCTTTACTCTCAAAATTTCCCCTTTGAAGGGCCTCCACGTACTTGCCTGAAAACAATTTATCCTAATCCATCCATTCTAGATCCTTTCTCACAAAATTAACCTTTCTCCAATTTAGAAACTCAGCCTGAGGCCCAGACCCATCCTTTTCCATAATTAACTGAAACTAATGGCATTATGATCACTGGACCCAAAATGTTCCCCTACACATACTTCTGTCACCTGTCCTGTTTCGTTCCCTAATAGGAGATCCAGTATTGCACTCTTATTGAGAGATTGAGAAAACTTTCCTGAACACATTTCACAAACTCTAAGCCATCTAGCCCTTTTACAGGATGGGAGTCCCAATCAATGTGGAAAATTAAAATCCCCTACTATCACAACCTTGTGTTTCCTGCAACTGTCTGCTATCTCTCTTCATAGTTACTCCTCCAATTCTTGCTGACTATTGGGTGGTCTATAATACACCCTATGAGTGTGGTCATACCTTTCCCATTCCTCAGCTCTACCCACATATTCAGTAGATGAGCCCTCTGGTCTGTCCTGCCTGAGCACAGCTGTGATATTTCCCTGGCGAACAATGCCCCTCCTCCCTCATTCAATCCCGTCTAAATCAATGAAAGCTTGGTTATGGGCCCCTCCAGCCCACGAGCCCGAGCCGCACAATTACCTACAACTTCCGTAAGTTTTGAATGGAGAAAACCCATGCAGTCATGGGGAAAATGTACAAACTCCTTACAGACAGCGCCAGATTTGAACCTGGATCACAGGTGCTGTAATAACATTATGCTAACCACTTGCTAAACATGCCACCCAAATATACCACATTTGGCTTAGCAGTTAGCGCAACACTGTTACAGGACTGGGGTTTGAATCCCACACTGTCTGTAAGGAGTCTGTACTTCCTCCCCATGTCTGCATGGGTTTTCTCTGGGGGCTCGAGTTCCTTTGTTTTTAAAAAAAAAGTACCATGGTGTAGGTTAATTGGGTGTAAATTGGGTGAAATGGACTCATGGCCTGTTACCGTGCTGTATGTTGAAATTAAAATTGTTTTAAATGCAAACCTTGCATTTGGTTAGCTAAGTGCAGAATAAAAGCTTTGTGGCACGTTGGCCTACCTCTGGCAAACCTGTCCTTGTGGAGTTCCTGTCACTTTACTGTGTCCCTTTGCCGCACCATGTTGTGCTGGCCAATAAATACCTACCCCAAAAAATCTAAGCCCTATCTATCTCGTAACCCTCCAGTTTTCTTCCATCCATGTGCCTGTCCAACAGTCTCTTAAATGCCTCTAATGTTTCACCTCCATCACTACCTCCTGGCAAGGCATTCCAGGCGCCTACAACTCTACGTTAATTAAAAAACGCCTCCTAAACCTCCCCCCCTTCACTTTGTACAGACATCCTCTGGTGTTTGCCACTCCTGCCCTTGGATACAGTCTCTGGCTATCCACCTTATCTATGCCTCATCATCTTGTAGACCTGTCACCTCTTTTCTAACCTTGCTTCCTAAAGTGTACTTTCTAATCTCCTCTGCACCCTCTCCGTAGGTTCCACATCTATCCTGTAATGAGGAGACCGGAACTGAACACGATACTCCATGTGGGGTCTCACTAAAGATTTATAGAACTACAACATGACCTTGTGACTCTTGAACCCAGTCCTCTAAATAATGAAGCCCAGCATCTCATAGGCCTTAACTGTCCTATCAACCTGTGCAATGACCTTTAGAGGTATATGGATTTGGACCTCCAGGTCCCTCAGTACTTCCTCACTGTTAACTACTGGCCATTAACCATGTACTCTGTCTTCAAGTTTGAGGTTCCAAAATACATCACCTCGCACTTATCTGGATTCAACTCCATCTGCCACTTTTCCGCCCAACTCTCCATCCTATCTATATCCTTTTGTAATGTACAACAGCCTTGAGCACCATCCACAACTCCTCCAACCTTCATATCATCTGCAAACCAGCCTTCTGCTTCATCAGAGAGCAGGAGTCCCAGAACAGATCCCTGTGAAACTCAACTTGTGAACCAGGCAGAGTACTTCCCATTCTCTATTACTCTCTGCTTTCTCCAGGCAAGCCCATTCTCAATGCTTTCTGAAAGGACCAAGGGCAGTCAATGACCAGTCATGTTCCTTCACCTCCTAGCCAGGTTTGAGTTTGGTGAGATTTGACTCTGGTCTGAATGCAGTGTAGATGGGCAGAAGGGACACCATGGATGTGGTGGGCTGGAGAGCCCATTAACTTGATGAATATCTACATCTCCACCTGAAGAGCTGCTGTAGTTGGCCAGAGGTCAAACGCTGCCCACTTTTATTGATGTGAAACCCACATCTGCAGATGCTATGAATGCAGGAGTAACTCAGCAGGTCTTGCACCATCCACAAGGTCAATTTTTAAATTTGATTTGCAGCATGGTAGAAGCAGATTGCAGCCACTTAAACTCATGTGGCCCAATTGCCAGGGGTGGTGGTGGATGCTTAAACAGTAGGGCACCTGGATGAAAGAAACAGGCTTTTGTGTTTTTAGTATCTGTGGGATAGCACAACATTGTGGGCTGAAGGGCTTGAACTGTGCTGCACTATTCTATCCTCTAATGTTTCAGGCCTGAGCATTTCTTCCACGGATACCTGAAGGATTGCTGAATTCCTCCAAAATTTTTGTGCCTTGGCTTTTATTGGTGGCTTCCCTGTATGAATTGATGCCCCAACATTGATTATTGCCATTCGTTTTGTTTACCAGTGCTGCGGTATTTCAGTCGAGTTCTGCAGCCATATAGTTCGAGCATTTTCTGTCAGTACAAAGAAAACCAGAGAAGACCGTGCGAAAGAGGCTCTGGCAAATATGGGCAGTTCAGTAAGTATCCCTGGCCTCGACTAATGAGTTGAACGAAACTCCTAATTCTCAGCATTAACATCAATCCATTCAGACCTCTTCAAGCTGTCTTGGAAATGGGGCTGCCTTGGCTTTCACAGTCAACGTTATTTTATTGTCATGTAATAGAAAATATATTACACAAGATTTCCTTTTAGTCCACCGTAAGGCAGACAAATTTTTGCTATCCGAACAATTGCCCAGCGCCCCTTACAGCCAGAGAAGAAGTGTTTCCTCCCCCCCCCCCCCCCCCACCCAGAGTTACTAAATGCCCGTGGATTTGCCTCCAGCGATTCTACAGCCAACAGTTCAAAACATCAGTAACAGAGCTCCAGGTGCACACCTGTCATAATCCAGAAGCCTTCTGCATCCTTGGCACCCTCTTCTATCTTGGTTCTGATACCTGGGAACCCCCTTCAGCCAGTCTCCAGCGGACGGTAGCCTGGTGTGAGTCTCTAGATCATGGTTGTCTGCAACCCACATCCTACTTGGGTTCCTTGTCTTGAGTCACCAACACCATTGCCTGTGTGTTCTTCAGCCTCAGAACCTCTCACTGGCCTGCTGCCCTTGTCACCATTCCCATGGGTTGCATCCTTCGCCTCTTCTCAAATGGGGGAGGGAGGGTGGTAAGATCTATTTTCTGGTGACCTGCGCCAATCCTCCACGTCCCCGGCGTCTGTAACCCCTCTTGGCTGCTGCCAATCGTAGCCCAGATTTTAAAATAGGCTGTTTAAAGCCTGTACTGAGCTAACAGCAATTGGACTGAGGTTGGACCCCATGGGACTTCGCTCTGCACTCTGCAGGACCACCCCAGCAACAGCGCTGCCAGTTTTTCATCTGGTGGCTGATTCTAACCCAAGTTGTGGGCACTTAGATTTGTTTCCTGTCTCCAGGTATTCAGTGGCATCACGCTAACCAAGTTTGGTGGGATTGTGGTCCTGGCATTTGCTAAATCCCAGATTTTCCAGATCTTCTACTTCAGGATGTACTTGGCAATTGTCATCTTGGGAGCAGCTCACGGCCTTGTGTTCCTTCCAGTGTTCCTCAGTTATATTGGTAAGACTGTTCAAAACATTTAATTATGAAAGGAAATGTAAGGTGTTTAACCTGAACTGGGGAATTCAATCTTCAGCTATGTTTAATTGGGTGGCACAAGCTTGTGGGCTGGAAGGACCTGTTCCTGTGCTCTATGTCTGAGTGAAGTTCTCCCCAAGTTTTGCACAGCATCTTGTGGACTGGTTTCCCCAAGAACAGGCCATTTGAAACACATTTCACTGCAGCAACTGGACCCTTGCCCAATATCCCCACAGAAAAGTGTTGGGAGGGGTATATCTACAGTCACCAGGTTTAATACTGACCAGAAGTGAAACAAAATGTGCAGATGCTGATTGTAATAAAAACACAAATGCTGGAGAAACTCGGCAAGTCTTGCAAGTGTCCAGAGGCGATAAAGATACATAACTGATGCAAGACTTGCAGAGTTCCTCCTGGACTTCTGTTTACTTTATCCTGACCTGGACTGTTTGTTTGCCCTTTAAATGTGGAGTTCAACCATAAAACATTGCCGCACAGAACAGGGCCGCTTCGACACTTCTAGTCCGTGCTGAATCATTACCCTGCCGAGTCGCACTGACCTCCACCCAATCCATACCCCTCCCATCATTGTTGAATTGAGTAGAATTCACTACTTCAGCTGGCAGCTCATTCCACACTCCCACCACTCTCTGAGAAGTTCCCTCAACTTTCCCATTCACCCTTAAGTCAGGCCTTCTAGTTTGTATCTCATCTACCATCAGTGGAAAAAGCCTAAGTTTACTCTGTTTGTCCCCCTCATTCTTCTACGCTCCAGGGAATAAAGTCCTAACCTGTTTAACCTTTCCCTGTAACTCGGTTCCTAAATTTCAGGCAATGTCCTGGTAAATCTTCTCTGCGCTCTTTCTATCTTATTAATATCCTTCCTGTAGTTCAGTGACCAAAACTGCACACAATATTCCAAATTTGGCCTCACCAATGTCTTGTACAACTTTGCCATAACACACCCACTCCTGGATTCAGTACTTTGATTTATGAAGGCCAAGATGCCAGAAGCTCTTTACAGCCCTTTCTACCTATGATGCCACTTGCTGGGAATTATGCATCTGTATTTCCAGATCCTTCTGTTCTACTTTGCTCCTCATGACCCGACCATTCACCGTTTGTCCCTTCTTAGTTTGTCTTTCCAAAATTCATGTCCTCATGTGTGTCTCATTAAAATCCATTTGCCATATTTCAGACCACTTTAAAAACCTTTGCTGTCCACTCCTCTTGCTGATCCAATTTACCACATTATCATCCAGATCACTGATTATAGATGACGAACAATGGTCCCAGTGCCCATTCCAGAGGTACCCTACTAGTCACAGGCCTCCAGTCTGAGAAGCCATCATCCACCACTACTTTCTGGCGTCTTCCATCCAGCCGTTGTCAAATCCAATTCACTACTTTGCCAGCTGCTTATGTGCCCATCCCAAGATGTGCTGGTTGGCAGGTTTAAGTGGCTGTGCAATTGCCCCAGTGAGGGTGATAAATTGGTTCTCAGGAGAATTAATGGGTGCCTGGTGCTGGTTGTGGGTTCGACTGTTGGGATGGAATCGATGTGGACATCCTCAGACTTGTACTAAAGATCAGTGTGTAACTGGGAGGATTTATTTATTTATTTGTTTTGTTTTAGGGCCTCCTGTAAACAAAGGAAAAGTTTCTGTTCTGCACACTCAGTACGTGGGTACAGAGCGGGAGAAACTGTTGAAATGAAATTTCCTCAAGGCCACCACCTCAGTATGAAAAGTGATCCACACTTTCCACATCCTAGTATTGAATGCAGAATATCTTGGTCCTCCAAACTCAGGAAATGGGTCAATCTGTTATTGCAGAGACAACTATTTATTAACTCCAACTATTTCCAAATGTACTACTGTGTTTGACTGAAATGTATCTGTAAAGCCAGTAGTAACCGTATGTTTTTTCCAGTTGACAAGTTGTGCAATGAATGATGCTGGAGAATAGCACTAATGAATTTTAATACGTGTCCAATTGTAGAGCTAATTTTTGAGTCTTTCTATTTGATAAAGTCCAACATTCACGAGTAGCTGCCTGGTCCTTGCTTCACACAGACGGGGCGGTCAGGAGCGCTTGGTCTCCAAAAAGACTTTTGAAGTGGGCAATGTGTTCTTCACAATGCTCTCCTAAAACAGAAAAAGATCTGTAAAGAGAACATCTGGAATAGTGGTGGCGAACTGGGGGATAAGGATTGGTCTGCTGTTGTCCTGTGGGCTTGCTGCTGGGAGGAGATTCTCTCTATGGAAACGACCGCTATTGCATTCTTTAAATTTAATAGACAAATGTAGTATTTTGGGAGGTCAAATGAGGGAGCTGGGGAGTCTAGAAGTTCAGCTACATCATCACAGATACCTAGAGTCGTCGAAGGCTTTTGGCACGTGGAGTATTGTACAGAAGTTGGGATGCAGGAACGACGTCAAACTGGAGAGGGAGGTTCAGCAGGTTGGAGCTTTATTCCTTGGTGTGCAAGAGGTACAAAATCATGGTGAGAATGGATCAGGTGAGTGCAGAGTCTTTGGCCAAGAGCAGGGGAATCATTAACCGGAGGACTTTAAGGTGAGGGTGGGATATTTAACAGGACCATGAGAGGTAACTTTTAAACCCAGAGGGTGGTGGATGTGTGGAATGGGCTGCTGGAGGGAATGTTTAAGGGACATTTGGACATGCATTCTCATGCCTCCTTGGAGCTCTCCCAAGACCTTGAGTGTTTTCCTGGCTACCATATACTTCTCATGAGCCCTTCCTGTATCTAATGTAGGTTTTCTCCCTCCTCTTGACCAGCTGCCTCATCTGTTTCATTAACCACAGTTCCCTTTTGAAACCATCTTTTCCCTGACAAATTCTTTTACAGACCACAGTCTGGTACTTTCTCCATTATAATCCTATCCTTCTGACTGTGTGGCAACCAGAATTGTACCCAGTTCCTCAGCTGTGGCCTAACCATTGTATATGGCTTCTCTTATAGTCAGCTGGGACACTTGATAATTCAATATTTGGGAAGTTGAAGTCTCCCAAAACAACCACCCTGTCTGTAATTTCAAGGCCATTCCAAAATCTGCCTAATTATCTGTTCCTTCTTAGTTCAAAAGTGCCGCTGTGGTGAAAGATTAGCCAATTGTCTCCAGTGGGCTGCTTCTCAGCTCCACTTACCTGCCCATTCCCCTACTTTATATTTTAAAAAATCTGGCCTATCTCCTTCAATAAACCCTGCTGAACACCCTTGAAAGGTTCTTCCCCATCTCAGCCTCTGGACAAGGCAGAATGGTCTGCTTCTGTGCTGTCATGTGTGAATGTTCCAGTCAACACCGAGGAACTTTGTCTCCCATGACGACAGACCAGTAATTTTGCAACTTTCTGTAATATGTGTATGTACCTATTTCCCCACTGCCAAAAGCAGGGCGGTGGCATCATTCTGATTTCTGATCTTCTCCCACGCTGCTCCCTTTAGATCCTCGATGTGGCCATCTCCCTGATTAGCAATGCTCCACCTTCACTTCCTTTACCTCCTCTAGTCTGCGTCAAACACTGAAACATTTGAGCTTGTCTAACAGCTACATCATAATCACGTGTCCATGTTAAGTTCATCTGCCTGTCCCACAACACATTTCAGCCCCTCAGTCTCACTGTGACCTATCCCTTCCTCTTCTGCCTGCCCCAGCATCTGGGAAGGGTGGGGGGACCTTCTGTCCAAATCTGACCTGCAGGGCATCCTTCACCCATTGTTCTCTTAACCTGCCCGTCTTCTGTAACACAGAGGTGGGTGCTCACCTGGAGTGAAGTGCGAACTCCCTCGTAGCCTCTGGTTCCTCTGTTCAAAGAACCTGAAGGTGGTGTAGAAAAGCTGTGCATCACCGGTCTGCTTCGCTGCATCCAGGAACTTGCGGGCTGAGATGTTGTCTTGACTGCCCAAGCTGCGAATGAAGCGCAGGGCACCCAGTACCTGGTGTTTGGACAGCAACACTTCAACAATCTCACCATTGGTGGTGGAGAGTCGCTGCAATAATCCAAATGGAGTCAGTTACACAGCAGAAGGAGGCAGCCACTGCATTGCAGGGATTTCTTCAGGAAATCTTTATCACATCACCCTGCACCTGCACGACTGCTTCAGGACAGAAAGCTGGGGGATTACCTTCCATCAATCAAGGGGTTCGAGCTTTGCACCACTGAACAAATCTTGGACAGTACCAAGAGTGAGACGCTGGTGGGACTCTGAGCCTGGCAGCATCCAAAGAGGGATGGTCAGTCAATGTTTTGGGACGGGCCCTTTCTCAACAGTAAGGAGGGAAGGGACTAAGAGAATGCTAGCATCTTGAACAGGATGGGGTAAAGAGAGACCTAGGGGGAGGGAAGGGGAGAGAGAGAGAGAAGAAAAGAGGGAGATGACACCACAGTGGGTGCAGGAAGAAATTAGAGAGAAAACAGGTTATGAAGAAGTGTTCCAGTTGGGAATAGTTGTTACTTTCCTTTTTTAAAAATATTTTATCAGAAAAAGTAATAGCCACAGTTAAAAAGCTGAAATATTAACACTTTGTCAAAGTGAAGCATGGTTACAGAAAAATAAACTAAGGAGAACTACAGAAAATCCTTAAAAAAAACCCAATCCCCCTCCCACTATCCTAACTTACCCTACCCCCTAATAGAGAAAGAAGAAATAATAACACAACGTTCACTGTATGATAAGGAGACCCAGCTCCACTCAAGACCAGTCATAAATTTTCAAATTAAAAGGATCCAAATAGGGGCTCCAAATCTTTTTAAAAACATAATATTATGTTATAATCTTTCCATTTATTCAAATTGTCTTTTATTACAGACATTAATGGTAAATAATTTAAATCAGATAATTGCCTAAATACTTAATATAATTATCTTCTCCATTGATATACACAACATCATTTCTGAATGCCATCTTTGTAAATTAAGCTCCATTTGGTCCTTCCGTGAAATAGCCATACATTTCCTTGCCACTGCTAAAGCTAATTGCAAAACCGCCATTTGAAATTTATCTAATTTATATATCAAGCCCATTTCACTAACATCTCCAATTTAAAAAATCTTTGATTTTTAAATTGTTTTGTAAACTATCTCTTAATCGAGACCAAAAACCCATCATTTTCTCACAAGACCAAACTGAGTGCAGAAACGTACCATTTTGCTCACTTCACAGAAAACACAAATCTGAAACACTCAGCTTGTACCTTTTCAAACGTTCTGGGGTCAAATATAGTTGATATATAAAACTGTACCTAACATTTACTAACTTTGTCTTAGCATCTCCTATTAATCTTCATCCAACGATCATTTTCAAATTGAATCCCCAAATCCTTCTCCCATTCAAGTCGTAATTTATACATTCAGCTCAAAACAGTCATTTATCGTTCTAATTCCTTTCTGATTCCAAATTTTAAGAAGGTTATTATCAACCGTGAAGGGTAAAGCTTTTTCTAAAACAAAGGTGTGTATCTAGAGAATTCACCTTGAAACCCAATAATTTTACTGACCTCTTCCCAAATTCTTGTCAAATGAAATCAAATAGATGTATCACCACTAATAACTTTGCTATTCCATTTTTAAATAAAATAATCTTCTGTCCTCTCCAATTCTCTTCAGTTCTATATCTAACCAGGTCACAGGACTAAATCAAACATTCTATTTATAATTTTCAATTAAGCGGAATTATAATAATTTTAAAAATTTGGAAGCTGCAAACCACCTAATTCATATTTCCAAGTTAACTTATGCATAGAGACCCTTGCCAGTTTTCCCTTCCATAAAAATTTTCTAACCATCGCATTTAAATCTTTAAAAAAATCTCTTCAGTACATTACAAGGAATATTTTGAAATAAATACTGAAGTCTAGGAAATATATTCATTTTTATACAAGTCACTCTACCTACCAAAGTTTACGGTAAATCTTTCCATTTATTCAAATTGTCTTTTATTACAGACATTAATGGTAAATAATTTAAATCAGATAATTGCCTAAATACTTAATATAATTTGACCACTTAAAACCTATCCCTCCCTTACAGCCAGAATAATCACCCTCCGACAATAGCATAAGTTCGCTCTTATCCCAATTCACTTTATAACCAGATAATTCCCCATATTGTAACAGTTTTTCCTATAATATCTTCAGAGACTCTTTTGGGTCACTCAACTATACTAGTACATCAACTGCGAACAAACTAATCTTATATTCCATCAATCCTGATTTAATCCCTTTATATTCCTTTCCTGTCTTATTAATTGTACTAAAGGTTCAATCACCAATGAAAACAGTGCAGGTGATAAAGGGCACCCCTGTGTGGTCGATCTCTCCAAATTAAAAGATTCGGATAAAACTCCATTGGTCACAACTCTAGCTTTAGGCTGTTTATATATTGCCTTAATCCAACTTGTAAACATTGATCCAAACCAAAATTTCTCCAACACTTTAATTTTTTTAAACCATTCTACCCTATCAAAAGCTTTTTCAGCATCCAATGATAAGACCATTGGTAATTTAGATTCTTCCCGAGAGACATTTATTAAACTAATTAATTTAACCACATTATCCACAGAGTATCTGCCCTTCATAAAACCAGTCTGGTCAATATGAATCAACTTTGGCAAGTACTGCGCCAGTCTATTTGCCAAAATCTTAGTCAGAATTTTATAGTCAACATTCAATAGTGAAATCGGTCTATAAGAGCCCAGATTTAAAGGATCTTTATCTTTTTTAAGGATCAGTAATAATTGCTTGTGAGAACGACTCTCGAACCGATTGTGTATCCAAAACCTGTTGGAAAACTTCCTCAAACACTGGAAGAACTAAATGTTGAAACTTCTTATAAAATTCCACACTAAACCCATCTTCTCCTGGAGATTTACCATCTGCCATTGAATTCGAAACTGACTTAATTTCTCTCAAAACAATTGGTTTCTCCAACTGATCCTTAGTCCAATCATTCATCCTTGGTAACTGCAATCTACTTAAAAACTCCTCTATTTTATTCTCATCTTGTCTTACTTCAGAAGTATATAGATTTTTTATAAAACTCCTTACACTGTTTATTGATATCTTGTGACCTATAAGACACTTCTGAATTCTTCTTAAATGCTTTTATCCTTCTAGATATTGTTCAGATTTAAATTACCATGCCAATACTTTGTGTTTTGGCCCCTAACTCATTATCTGATTAAATATTTGTAGTCACCATTCATCCCTATAAGTTTGTAACGTATTGCATTTCAATTTCAAAAAATCCAATTTAGCTTTCTTCTCCTTATTCATTTTTTTCCTTCTGTAACTCTTTTTCCAAAGCACTAATCTCTTGTTCCAACTTATCTGTTTCGGCTAAATACTGCTTTTTCAATTTAACTATAAAACTAATTATCTGTCCCCTTAAAATGCTTTAAACACGACCCACGATATAAACTTACTACCCACAAAATCTCTATTTATACCAAAAAACGAATTTGTTCAGTAATAAATTTACAAAATACGAAGAATTAAATCTCCAACGATAAGAAGTATCTATCCTACCTGTTCCCACATATGTCAGCAAAACTAAAGAATGGTCAGACAAACTCCTAGATTTAAATTCAATTGGCACGACATTATACAGTAATTGAGTCAACATTAAAAAAAGTCAATTCTAAAGTATCATTAACCATATACACCACAGAACTGAATAATATGAATTATCTTTCTCTTTTAAATTCATCTTCCTCCATATGTCAATTAAATTCAACTTCATCAAAAACAAAATTTCTTAGCCATCCTTTTCCTGAGCTGAACTTTGCCTGACTTATCCATCACTAGATCCAAACAACAAATAAAATCACCTCCCATCATAATATGATCCTTTAGCACCTGACAAATTAGGCAGAATTTCCTGAAAAAACATTTCATCGTCTATATTTACCAATGTCCAAGACTCTGAAGAGATTTTACAGTTGACTATCAAAACCCTTCCAATTGCCTCATATACCGACTCCAAGGTGAAAGATAAATTCTTATGAATTAAAATCAATATCCCTCTGGCGTTCAAATTAAAAGAATACATAATTTGACCTATCCAATCCCTTTTCAACTTTTGAAGTTCACTGCCTATTAAATGTGTTCCTTGCAAAAACGCAATATCAACTTTAAACTTAATATATTTTAAACACTTTCTTATGCTTGATCGGATTATTGAGCCCATTATCATTAAATATAGTAAATTTTAAATTAGCCATCTACTCTATCGACACCACAGTCTATGCAGGTGGATCTCCGTCTCAACAATTCTCCATAAAGAATAAAAAAGAAAAATACATGTATAATTTTTTTAACCCCCACCCCACTCTCTCAAGTACCAAGTACTATTTCCCAAAAATACAGGTAGTGGCAGTAGTGGCCTAAGCCACTAAGCGAGTGATGGTTTTGGCTGAGCTACAATGTGTTCACATCTCCACCAGACAGATTTGCCACAATATAAAAATTCACATTTCAAGCATGATAATCTTCTTCCAATTCTTTGTTCACTTGGTCGTCATCCATTAAAACTTCTTCAGAATCACTCGAATCCTTCTGCCGCGACTCTTCCTTTCTGAGATTCCTCCTCACTACCATTTTTTTTCACTTGAGATGGTGAAGACCGACCTTTAAGATCTGGCAAAGATTTTGCAAATTCCAAAGCTTCTCTATCATCGAAGAAACAAGAATCATATTCACCATAAAAAAACTTTAAGTACCGCAGGAAATCAAAAAGCAAATTTGTAACCTTTCTGCCAAAGAATCGCTTTTGTTGAATTAAATTCTTTGCATCTTTTAATAATATTTTGACTAAGATCCGCATAAAAAATACTCTTCTATTTTGAACCATTAGAGGGCCTCCAGTTGCCTTGCATTCTGAACCGCCAGTCTCAGAATTACCTCTCTATCTTGATATCTCAGGCACCTAATCAAAACAGATTGAGGTTGCTGACCAGGCATTGGTTTTTTTCTCAAAGCTCTATGCTCTCTGTCCAATTCCAACACATCCAGTATCAATTTGCAGAAGAATTTAACCGAATCCGATCCTTCGAAATCTTCACATTATTCCTACACTGATTCTCCAGTATGTTAATTTCCTTCAAATCTGCTTTCTCAACTCTCCATCCCATGAAAGTCATCGTACACATCAAATTTTTCTTGATAATGTCCAATAGCCTTAAAACAATCCTTTAACTTGTCATCTTCTTAACTTTTTCTTGAACTTTGTCCACTACTTTTGCATGTTTCATCATTTCAGCTTTAACAGTAGAAATATCATCCACAACATTAGCCAGTTGACTATTGAAATAAAGCCCATTGAAATTTGCTGTGACATTATTTGAAACTGGCTGTCAAAATAGTCTTTGTATTTAGTGAAGTGCCTACCCTGACCAGTCTCAGGCTTCCCGTACATTTCCTCTTCTTGATTGTTAATTAGTTCTTTCTCAGAGCTGGTGTCTTGTTGCTGCTCCTCTCCCCTTCTCTTTTTCCTTTAATTTCTTGTTCTGTCTCTTTAACTCTCCTCTCCCCCTCCCCTTGGGTATGAATCCTGCTCTCTGTCAATCCAGACTCGCTGGATCAATGAACAGCGGAACCCCCCCCCCCCCGGTTAAAAATACTCAGAATGGTGCGCATGCGCACCGCCACCCTCATGTGCACCATGTCTTTGGCTTCTGGAGGAGAGCGTCGGGTGCCATCTTTTCCAGGGCTCCGCAGTCTGGGCATCAGTGCCACCGTCAACGCAGCCGGCTGACGACGCTGTACTCGGTAGGGGGGGAGAAATATCCAACGTTGCAGGTTACAATTCCAAGGTAGGTCAAACTTCTTAACTTAGCGATTGTTTTAAAATCAGTTTCTTCGTTGCTTGTATTTAATTGCTTGTAGAAACAAAGTTTAGAAACTTTTTATATATTTAAAGGGTGCTTCAAAACAGGCTTTTATGCAAATCTACTGACAGAGATGCTCCAACACGTCTCTCCCCTACATCCGCCCCAGTTGTTACCTTTCCTGAGTGGCAGGCCAGAACCCTGCTCCAAATTCCAGTGATGGAATTTAAGTGGATAATTAGATCAATGCAGAGATAAATTCTGTCTCAGTAAGCACTGCTTTGTTGTTTTGCCTCTGAGTAAGGTTCCCTCTGCAACCTCCAATGCCAGTGTTTGCATCACGTTCCAATACCATCACAGGAGAGTCGCTGGTTTCTCCAGGAAGGATATTTAAACTTACCAGAGGATCTCGATCAGTTGGGTAGGTGGGCCAAAGAGTGCGAAAGGAATTTAACTCGGACAAGCGTGAGGTGTTACACTTGAGTCAAACTAGGGGAGAACTTGTACGGTGAACGGCAGAGCCCTGAAGAGTGCAGAACGGACAGTCTGACAGCTACGGAGTTCCCTGAAAGTGGCAGCACGGGTCACAAGGTGGTGAAGGAAGCATTTGACACACTGGTCTTCAGTGTTGGCAGGGGAGTGCGTATATACGTTAGGACCTCGGTGGGGGGTGGGGGGAGGTTTGGGCAGGAGGCTAAGGCTAAGAGATCCTAGACAACAGACTCGCCAAGGCAAATAGCACCTTTGGAAGACTACACAAAAGAGTCTGGAAAAACAACCAACTAAAAAACCTCACAAAGATTAGCGTATACAGAGCCGTTGTCATACCCACATTCCTGTTCGGCTCCGAATCATGGGTCCTCTACCGGCATCACCTACGGCTCCTAGAACGCTTCCACCAGCGTTGTCTCCGCTCCATCCTCAACATTCATTGGAGCGCTTTCATCCCTAACGTCGAAGTACTCGAGATGGCAGAGGTCGACAGCATCGAGTCCACGCTGCTAAAGATCCAGCTGCGCTGGGTGGGTCACGTCTCCAGAATGGAGGACCATCGCCTTCCCAAGATCGTGTTATATGGCGAGCTCTCCACTGGCCACCGTGACAGAGGTGCACCAAAGAAGAGGTACAAGGACTGCCTAAAGAAATCTCTTGGTGCCTGCCACATTGACCACTGCCAGTGGGCTGATATCGCCTCAAACCGTGCATCTTGGCGCCTCAGTTCGGCGGGCAGCAACCTCCTTTGAAGAAGACCGCAGAGCCCACCTCACTGACAAAAGGCAAAGGAGGAAAAACCCAACACCCAACCTCAACCAACCAATTTTCCCCTGCAACCGTGTCTGCCTGTCCCACATCGGACTTGTCAGCCACAAACGAGCCTGCAGCTGACGTGGACATTTACCCCCTCCATAAATCTTCGTCCGCGAAGCCAAGCCAAAGAGAAAAAGAATAAAATCACGGATAAAGTAAATGCACACATTCTTTTCCCAAGGTAGATTGATAGAGTGCAGGTTTAAGGTGAGAAGGGAGAGATTTTGGAGGGAAGTGAGGACATTTTTCCCTCAGGATGGCCCGTATCTGAAACGAGTTGCGAGAGAAATCTGTAGACATGGGCACAATGACAAGGTTCAAAAGATATTTGGACAGATTAGGAATCAGAGGGGCTTGAAAGGATACAGAACAAGTGCAGGCAAACGGAACTAGCCCTGAATACCACATGGGGTCAGCTTGTGTAAGTTGGGCCGAAGGACCTGTTCTATGCTGTATGGCTCTATGATCTTGTAACTGCACACATATTTGTTGCTTGTGGAGGTTTTAAACCCCAGACGATCAACCTACCTTCAACATGTCCAGAGACAACTGATGTGCCGGTGGGTATGTGCCCTCCAGAGACAGGAGCAGGCAGGCCTGAAAAGAAATGGACACAGGAGCCTTAAAACACACACTCAGCGTTTCAAAAACAGCTTCTTCCTCTCTGCCATCAGATTTCTGAACGAACAATGATTCTCTAGACACCATCTCACTATTTTCTATTTTTTTTTTGCACTGATTATTAATTTAAAATTTATGGAACTGCAATTCATACCAATTTTCCTCATTACTGCTGCCGCAAAACAACAAATTTTGTGACACATGATCCTGACAATAAGCTGATTCTGATCTATTAAATGCCTCCACCACCAACCCAGCAGTGAATTCCAGGCACCCACCACTAACCGACCACTGAAGTCTCCCCAAAACTTTCCACCACTCAACTTAAACCGATGGCCACTGGTATTGGCTACTGCTGCCGAGAAAAAGGTGTTGACTGTCCACCCATCTGTGACCCTCAGCTCTGTCCTCTGGAAACAAAGTTCACCTTGAGGACACCCTCCACTGTCTGGTCCCTACCTCTCCCCTCCCTGAGGACATCCCCTACTCCCTGGTCCCACTGCCCACCTACACCCCCCTCTTCTTACTGTTGGAGGTCTTTTCCACCATTCCTGAAGCAGGTCTCAACCCAAACAATAGACCTTCACCGAGAACCATAGATCATTATACAGCATAGAAAACAATCCCTTCAGCTGAGCTATTTTTCTGCCTTGCTCAACTGACCTGCACCACGTCCATGGCCCTCAATACCTCTCCCATCCATGTACCTGTCCAAAATTTTCTTAAATTATAAAATTGAGCCCACATTCACCACTTCGCCTAGCAGCTTGTTCCACACATCCACCACTCTCCGTGTGCAGAAGTCTCCTCTCATGTTCCCCCTAAAGTTTTCCCCTTTCACCCTTAACCCATGTCCTCTGGTTTGTACCTCACCCACCCTCAGTTGAAAAAGCCTGTCTACATTTACTCTGTCTGTCCCCCTCATAATTTTAAAAACAACTATCAAATCTCCCCTCATTCTTCTACGATCCCAGGAATAAAGTCCTAACCTGTTTAACCTTTCCCTGTAAGTCCCTTAAGTCCAGGTAACACTCTATTAATCTTCTCTGCACTCTCTCTATCTTATTGATATCTTTCCTGCACACAATACTCCAAATTTGGCCTCACCAATGTCTATACAACTTTACCATAATATCCCAACTCCTGGACTCAATACTTTGATTTATGAAGGCCAAGATGCCAAAAGCTCTCTTTACAACCCTGTCCACCTGTGACGCCGCTTTCAAGGAATTCTGTATCTGTATTCCCAGATCCCTCTGTCCTACCCCACTCCTCAGTGCCCGACCATTCACCGTGTACGTCCTTTCTTGGTTTGTCCTTCCAAAATGCAACACCTCCCACTTGTCTGCATTAAATTCCATCGGCCATTTTTCAGCCCATTTTTCCATCGGGTCCAGATCCCTCTGCAGCTTTGAAAACCTTCCTCACTGTCCACAACATCTCCAATCCTTGTGTCATCTGCAAACTTGCTGATCCAATTTACCACGTTATCATCCAGATCATTGATAGAGACGACAAACAACAATGGTCCCAGCACCGATCCCTGAGGCCCCACTAGACACAGGCCTCCAGTCTGAGAAGCATCGTCCACCACGACCCTCTGGCTTCTCCCGTCCAGCCCTTTTGAATCCAGTTCACTTCTTCACCATGAATACCTTAGTATCTGAACCTTCCAGACTAACCTCTCATGTGGGACCTTGTCAAAGGCCTTACTAAAGTCCACGTGGACAACATCCACAGCCTTTCCTTTGTCAACTTTCCTGGTAACCTCCTCGAAAACCTCTAAGATGAGTGCCTCCATGGATGCTGATTGGCCTGCTCTTTCTTTGACGCTCCAACGAGAGAAGCCCCAGCTCGTTCAGCCTTTCACCACCCCATATAAGAACATGAAATGTACATGCATTAGGCAACGAGAGATTCCATTTCAGTCCATCGAATTGTCCTGCACTGGGGAACTCACCAGTGGTTTGGAGTCACTCAGCACGTGATACTGCAGAAACTGATGTAGCATGTAGAACAGGCTGTGCTGGACAAGGGTTTTTATCACCAACTCATAAAGGTAATGCTGCAATTAAATACAAAGTGGTAAAGCAAGTCTTTGTGTGGGAAACTAGCAAAGGATGCCTACCAAAGGAAATTGGTTACCTGGACTGTGATCTGGAATTGATTGACAGACCGGATGTATTCCATCAAAACTGCACTGATAAACTTGTGAGGAAGGTCCTGCCAAAAATCATGTTTAAACAGTGTTAGACACTGGAGATGCAAGAAAACTATTTGATGATTTACACTCTACATCTTTCCGAATGTGCTGAGCATGAGGTGATGTGTCTGCAGATGTGAAACTGGCAGCGACTCCAGCGTGACACCCTGAATTGTAGTCAAAGCCTAGAAATGTTGGAGGGACTTGCAGCATGCATAGGAGGTCATAAATTAGATCAGCCATGACCGTGTTGAATGGCGGAACTGGCTCGATGGGCCATTTTTGGCCGACTCCTGTTCCTACTCCCTAGGAAAAGAATTATCACTGGAGTTTCAGGCCTGAGCTCTTCCTCAAGGTGTCTGAATTAAAGGCTGGGGAAGAATGGGAGGGGAGGAGGACAGACCAACAGACAAAAGGTGTTAATTGGATACAAGATGAAAGCTGAGAATTGGTTTTGTCTCAGAAAGGAAAAGGGAAGAGAGAGATGGGGGAAAGAAGATGGGAGGTGGTGTTCAACAGAAATCAGAGAAGTCGATGTTAATGCCATCCAGTTGGAAGGTGCAGAGACGGAAACGGTGCGTTGTCCCTCGAATCTGGGGGTGGTCTCATCTGTCAGCGCATGAGACCATAGTCAGTCAAGTCAGCAAGGGAATGGGGTGGGGAATTGAAATGGGTGGCAACTGGGAGATCCACTCTGCGAGACCGGCTGAGCTCCTCCAGCATTTCCTGCAGACTCTGAATGATAGAACTGGATCCGACGATGCTGAACACAGTTATCAGTAACTACGGCAGAGCCCACAGATCTGCACTCGTATAAATTCAGGAGGTCCCACTGACTTGCTCAACTGCAATAATAACTGAGTGAAACACAGAAGTCTGCAGATGCTGTGATTGTAGGAGAAACATTCCAAAATGCTGGAGGAACTCAACCAGTCTTTTCAACATCCAGAAAAAGCAAATATATAGCTGGCCTGTGTACACATAGGAGTCCCAGTAGTATTTAAAGGGCCTCTAGATAGACACATGGCAATGAAGGGGATGGAAGGATATCTGTTAAGGGCAGGCAGAAAGGTTTTGCCTTAATTTGGGATCATGTTTGACAATAGAGTCAAGGCTGAAGGGTCTGTTCCTGTCCTGTCCTGTCTGAAGCTCTGCAACCTAATTGCGCCTCCAGAATGGAGTCACAGTTCTTCACATACACATCTATTTCTGTGCAAATATACGGTGGGGGTCTCTGCCTGACTCCAGACTTCCAGAAACATCAGCGAGAAAATGGTTTTCCCCAATCACCCCTCTAATATTTTTCTTCCCCTTGGTTTCTGTCCAAAGTTAGTGGAGGTCCCTGAAAATTTTAGTCTCAACCTCTTTCATTCCAAAGGACCCCAATCAATCCAACATAATGGAGTGTCTGTGGAGACATCAAACATTTTTCAAAGTAATTAGGGGTTATGAGGAAAGGTGGGTGGGTGGAGCTGAGTCCAAAGATAGATCAGCCATGATCTTACTGTATGGTGGAGCAGGCTCGATGGAGTGTGGTGGAGTATGGCCGCATGGTCAACTCCTGTTCCTGGGGTGGGGGGGGGGGGGCAGTGGGACCAGACTGGGACCAAACAGTGGGGGATGTGCTCAGGGGTAGGGTTGTAGGTGTGCAGTGGGACCAGACAGTGGGGAATGTTCCCAGAGTGATGTTTCCAGAGGACATGGCAGTATATACTTCCACCGATGGGAACCTCATCTGCTGCAGGGAGCGACGATGGGCATATCATCTGCAGTCCAGGTTGAGGCTCCCAGGACACTACATTGCTGTAACGTTCCCTCTGTTGATAATTTTTTGAATTCTAGATTTTTTTCAATCTGAATTTAAATTCCCATGGTGGAAATTAACCTTGAACTCCGGATTCAGAGACCAAACCTTTGGTTTACAGGTCGGGGATCTATCTCCCCATCGACCAGCACAGTTCCCAGTGTCTTTGCATCAACTCCCTCTCAGCGTTCACCTTCCTGCACTTCCACAAACCTCATAACCTTCAGCCGACTCGGAGACCAGAGGTTGCAATCGCAGGATATTGGAGCAACAAATGAGCTGCTGAAGGAACTCAGCAGGTCAAGTCGGGATCCTGCAGTCTCCGCAGATGTTGTCAGACCTGTTTCGGCCAATGTGACTCACTCTACAGTGACTCCAGCTCCTCAGGACCCTGCACGTGCATCAGCTTCAAAGAGCTGCAGAGGTGACTTCCCAAAGGCAGGTCCTGAAAACACCAATTCTCCATCTCCATCAGATTTTTCCCAGCCATTCCCTTTCCCAGAATCAGGAGATTCCCTCTCGGCCCCACCTACCTTCTTCTCCGTGAACATGGACAGGACATGGGTGTACATGTCTGACTGGTCTATGACAGCCTGTGTTCGCACCGGCCTCTTCTGGGTCGAACTGCTACGACTTGCTCCTGACTCCATGGCCTGGGCAGAGGGGAAGAACCCAATTACTGCAGTGCAGTCTGTCAACACTCAAATGAATTCCTCCAAGTTTGGCTTGGGGAACCAGTGGGGAGATGTGGGTGTGTGCTAAAGCAATAGGACGTGATTCTGCACCAAAGGATTGGGGGGGGGGGGGGGGGGGGGGGAGGGTGATGGGGGGGCTTCCAGGACAACACAGCAAACACAGATGATCTTGTCATTAATCGTAGCAGTGTTGTGGGAGCCATCATCAACTCCCGTGACCCAACCACTGTAGCCTTGGGACAGCTTGCAGATGTTAAGGGCATCTCAATATAATACAGAGACAGGCCCTTCAGCCCAACCTGCCAATGGGAAACAAATTGTCCCCCCCAGACTCATCCCACTGCTCAAGTGGCACCTGAGGCCACAACAAGAAGATGGAAGGTCCAAGAAAGTGAAGCAGCATCCATGGAGAGGAATGGCCAAAGATTCGTGTCGAGACTCAATGTTTCTCCATTTAGCACCTTGTACTGTGCTTTTTTTAAATGATCAAAAACAGTTTAGTAATTGGAGGGATTAAGATGAAGGGAACAGTTAAGGATAGTTTGGGGAGTGTAGCAGTTAGCGCAATAACTATTACAATGCCAGCGGCCCAGGTTCAAATCCCACACTGTCCGTAAGATGTTCTTCACACAGAGGGTAGTGGGTGTGTGGAACGAGCTGCCAGAGGAGGTGGTAGAGGTGGAGGCAATAGGGACAATTGTAATGTTTGGGGTGGCACCGTTCGCATGGCTGTTACAGAGCCCAACCCAGGTTCGAATCTGGTGCTGTCTGTAAGGAGTTTGTATGTTTCCCCATGTCTGCATGGGTTTCCTCTGGATGCTCCAGCTTCCTCCCATGTTCCAAAATCTATGGGGATAGTGGGTTAATTGGGTCATATGGACGGATCTGGCTCGTGGACCAGAAGAGCCTGTTACTGTACTGAATCTCCAAGTTACATATTCCAACAACTTCAAACCCCTTCCCAGAGAACATGTGACAATGACAATTAAATTTCTCCCTTTGAAAGATGCTACAAAGTGTTCTGGACACCATTTCTCACCAAGGTATAGTTCTGGTCAGCTTCTAGGTAGTCCTTGTAGACTTGATTGAGTTTATCAAAGACTGTGGCGATCACGGGCAAACTCCCACGCTCCGGTGCACAAAGCACTGCAATTACAAGATACAACCGAGTCACTGACGCCCCACTGCACTGAGAATCATAGAACATCACAGCACAGTCCAGGCCCTTCAGCCCACAATGTGGTGCCCACCCCCAAAACTAAACCCTCTACCTTGTAACCCTCTATTTGTCTTCCATCCCTGTGCCTAAGAGTCTCTTAAATGCCCCTAATGTTCCAGCCTTCACCACCATCCCCGGCAAGGCATTCCAGGCCTCCACCACAACTCTCTGTGTAAAAAAAACTTCCCCCTGACACCTCCCCTAAACTTCCCTCCCTTCACTTTGTTCACTCGTCCTTTGGTGTTTGCTGATCCCACCCAGGGAAACAGGCACTGGCTGTCCACTCCATCTAGGCCTCTCAGAATCTTGTTGACCTCTATCAAGTCTCCTCTCATCCTTCTTCGCTCCGAAGAGAAAAGTCCCAGCTCTGCTCACCTTGCCTAAGACTTATTTTCCAATCCAGACAACATCCTGGTAAATCTCCTCTGCACCTTCATTCCCACATGGCAGAGCGGACTCAATGGGCCGAATGGTCTGCTTCTGCTTCTACATCTTATGGTCTAAAAAAATCAAGCAGCAGGGAACTCACTCTCAGAGCACACAGACAGGATGACCATCTTACAGTCCTTTCTCAACAGCAGAAAATCCATCAGTCGGCCCCTGTCTTGAAGCATGTGCACAATGGGCTGCAGCTTTATTTGGAGACACCACAGATAACCTGTCCGGAATCCACAAAACCAATTAATTAAAACCGAGTGAGGTAAAAGCAAGGAAATGATGCAAGCCTCTCTCGTCCCTGGTTAGGAGGAGCTGGAGAATTGCCTCTCGTTCTGAGTGTTTGAGGAGAAGGAACAGAGGAAATGGCTGGGGAACAAAGCGCCTTCGTTGTGTGGAGAATGTAGACGGCTGCTCATCTGACAGCAGAGAGAGAAGGAAGACACAAGTTCAAAATCAACAAGGGTTTGAATAAAGGAAATAAAGAAAATGTTTCCAAACTGTCAAAAAAATGTCAGGGAAGGTGAAAGAAATTTTTGAGCTTGACATGTTATTACTGAGAAAGAAAAACATAGATCTTCATGTACTAAGTGAAGATTTGGGGCTAACTAAAGACCTCTAAGGGTTAGCACCAACAGGATGGGCCAAATGTCCTCATAACAGACTGCAAGAATCTAAAAATCTAAATATTTTAGGGCTAAACTCATTAATGCAATGGAAACTAACCACAACTTAAATTTAAACTTAGACATCCAGCACAGTAACAGGCCCTTCTGGCCCATGAGCTCGTGCCGCCAAAATACTTCAATAAACCTACAAACCCCATATATTTTTGGAGGGTGGGATGAAATTGGAGCACCCAGAGGAATCCACAGACACAGGGAGAATGTACAATCTCCTTACAGACAATAACTGATTCGAACCCGGGTCACTGGCGCTGTAACAGGGGACAATGGCGGATTCGAAACCGGACCACAGGCGCTGTAACAGGGGAAAGTGGCAGATTCGTACCCGGGCCACGAGTGCTGTAACAGGGGACAGTGGCAGATTCGAACCCGGATCACAGACGTTGTAACAGGGGACAGTGGCGGATTCGAACCCGAGCCATTGGCGCTGTAACATGGGACAATGGCGGATTCAAACCCGGGCCACTGGCGCTGTAACAGGGGACAGTGGCAGATTCGAACCTGAGCCACTGGCGCTGTTACAGGGTTGTGCTAACTTAATGACAACCAATTGCTCTTCTCGCCAGGAGAGTCCAGGGGAGTCCAGGAAGCTGAATACACATTGGTGAGGCCAAATCAGGAGTATTGTGTGCAGCTTTGGTCACCTAACATCAGAAAATAGATCACTAAAACTGAAAGAGTGCAGAGAAGATTTACTAGGATGTTGGCGGGACTTGAGTTAGAGGGAAAGGTTAAACAGGCTAGGACTTTATTCCCTTGAATGTAGAATAATGAGGGGAGATTTGATCGAGGGATTTAACATTACAAAGGGGAGAGACAGAGTAAATGTAGGTCGGCTTTTTCCACTGAGAGTGGGTGAGATACAAACCAGAGGACACGGGTTAAGAGTGAAAGGGGAAAGGTTTAGGGGAACGTGAGGGGGAACTTCTTCACACTGAGAACGATGGGGGTGTGGAACGAGCTGCCAGCTGAAGTGGTGAATGCAGGCTCAATTTTTAACATTTAAGAAGAATTTGAGCAGATACTTGGATGGGAGAGGTATGGAGGGATATGGACTGGGTGCAGGTCAGTGGGACTAGACAGAATCATAGCTCAGCATGGACTAGTAGGGCCTTTTTCTTGAAGGGTTCTACATGGAAACACGAGGATTCTGAAGTACTGGACAAAGGTGTCAAAACAGAACAAGGACGATTTACTCTCATTCCAGAGTTGTGTCCATCCCCACCACAGCCATCTTTATTTCCTATCCTCAAATGTTCTGTACCAAGTACCTTACCCCTGATTAATAGAGTCAGAATTCTATGGCATGGAAACAGGCCCGTCAGCCCAACCTATCCATGACAACCAAGGTAGTTTCATTTGCCTGTATTCAGCCCACATGCCTCTCAACCTTTTCTATCCGTACCCCTGCTAACAGGCCCTTCTGGCACTACCCAAATGTACCCACATGACCAATTACCCTACTCACCCAGTAGGTCATTGAAATGTGAGAAGGTCACAGGGAGAACGTACAAAAGGCAGCGGCGGATTTGAATCCAGGTTGTTGGCGCTGTAATAGCCACCCCCAAACATTAAAATTACCCCAGCCTATTCCACTTCCTCTAGCAGTTTGTTCTCCACACCACCTCCCACTGTGTGAAGGAGATGTTCCTCAGGTCCCTTTTAAATTCTTCCCCTCCCACCTAAAACCAATGCCTTTGTGTTTTAGACTCTCCTCGTGAAAGGGGAAAGGTTTAGAGGGAATATGAGGGGGATCTGTTCTGGGACCCCCTGCTCATTCTGATTTTTATTAATGACTTGGATGAAAAGGCGGAAAGATGTGTCAGTAAGTTTGCAGATGACAGGAAGGTTGGAGGAGTTGTGGGTGGAGATGAAGGTTGTCGAAGGTTACAAGATGATACAGTATGAGACAGGATGCAGGTAAAACAGGATTCTGTTGACCGTGGGTAAGTGGAAATACACAAATGCTGGAGAAACTCAGCAGGTCAAACAGTGCCTTCATGTAGCAAAGGTGAAGATACAGAACCAAAATTTCAGGCTTGAGCCCTTTATCAAGGTGTGGGGGAACATGAGAGATGTCCAAACAAAAAGGGGGGTGGTGAGGGTGGGAGATGATAGGTGAGGGGGGTGGGGAATAGTTTAGGCTAGGTGGCGAGAGAAAGGAACTGGAATGACTAGTTAAAGGGGAGAGGGGGGTAAAATCAAGCTGATTAGTGGAATGCAGTGAACTCAATGTTCATTCCCTGGGGTTGGAGGGTGCCCAGATGAAAAATGAGGTGTTGTTCAGGACATGGACAGACACGTGAGCTTGAGAGTATGACTCAGAATTGAAATGGTTGGCTACAGGGAGGTCGCTTTTGTTGTGGACGGAGAGGAAGTGCTGGCCGAAGCGATCCCCTGATCTGCAAATGGTCTCTCCGATGTAGAGAAGGCCACAGAGAATGCACCGGATTCAGTAAATGAGTTCTTTGGAGGAGCAGGTGAAGTGTTGCTTCACCTGAGAGGTCTGTTTGGGACCTTGGACCGTGGTGAGGGCATAGGTGTGGGTTCAGGTATCGTATTTCCTACAACCACAGTGGAAGGTGCCGGGGTAGGGGTGCAATGGGTGGGTAGGGAAAAGTGCACAAGGGAGTCTCAGAGGGAGTGGTCCCTACAGAAGACTGAGAGGGGAGGAGAAGGTAAAATGTATCAGGTGGTACGATCCTGTAGTAAGTACCGGAAATTCAGGCGGATAATGTGTTTGGATGCAGAGGCTGATGGGGTGGTAGGTGAGGACGAGGGTGATTCTGTGTTTATTGGTTCTGGGGGCAGGGGGGATTAGGGCAGATGAGCGGGGAATGGAGGAGATGCGGGTGAGGGCCAAGTTAATAGTGGTGGAAGAGAAACATTTGTGGAAGAAGGCAGACATTTCAGAGGATCTGGACTGCAAGACCTCATCTTGGGAGCAGATGTGGCAGAGATGGAGAAATTGAGAAGAGGGGATGGAATCTTTGCAGGGAACAGGGTGTGAGGATGGAGAAATTGAGAAGAGGGGATGGAATCTTTGCAGGGAACAGGGTGTGAACAGGTAGTTGTGGGAGTTAGACGGTTTGTAATGAATGTCAGTAGAGTCTGTCTCATGAGATGGAGAAGGAAAGATCCAGAAAAGGGAGAGTGTTATCGGAGATGACGTAGGTGAGTTTGAGGTCCAGGTTGAAATTGGCCATTTAATTGATGAGCTCATTGCAGATGCATGATGCTGCCCCAATTTACTTGTTAATGTTCCAGAGGAAGAGTTGGGGGTGTGGGGTCTTGCCTGTGTAGGCTTGGAGAATGTTTTGCTCCACAAAACCCACAAACATGCAGGCATAGCTGGGACACACTCAGGTACCCATAGCTACTCCTTTAATCTGGAGATGGTGGGATGAGTTAAAGGAAAAATTGTTAAGGGTGAGGACAAGTTCTTCCAGGTGGAGAAAGGTAGTGGTGGAAGGTGACTGCTCAGATCTGAGGTCCAGGAAAAAGCGAAATGCTTGGAGGCCTTCTGTGTGGGGAATGGAGGTATAAAGGGATTAGACATCCATCGTGAAGATGAGGTGGTCCGGTTCAGGGAATCTGAAGTCTTGGAGGAGGTGGAGGGTGTGTGAGGTGTTGCAGATGTAGGTGGGGAGACATGGTGTCTGTCCATGTCCTGAAAAACACCTCATTTTTCGTCTGGGCACCCTCCAACCCCAGGGAATGAACATTGAGTTCACTGCATTCCACTAATCAGCTTGATTTTCCCCCCTTCCCACTTTTAATTAGTCATTCCAGTTCCTTTCTCTCGCCACCTAGCCTAGACTACTCCCCCCTGTGGTGTGTCCCCCCACCCCACCTATCATCTCCCACCCTCACCACCCCCCCTTTTGTTTGGACATCTCTCATGTTCCCCCACACCTTGATGAAGGGCTCAAGCCCGAAACGTTGGTTCTGTATCTTCACCTTTGCTACATGAAGGCACTGTTTGACCTGCTGAGTTTCTCCATCATTTGTGTATATTTTCACTTAACCATGGTGTATACAAAATCCTGTGTTTTACCTGCATCCTGTCTCATACTGTGTCATCTTGTAACCTTCGACAACCTCCATCTCCACCCACAACTCCTCCAACCTTCCTGTCATCTGCAAACTTACTGACACATCCTTCCGCCTTTTCATCCAAGACATTAATAAAAATCAGAATGAACAGGGGTGTCCCAGAAAAAATGGAGTCAAGGTAGTTCCGTGGGGCAAGTGCAAGCAGAGACAATGGGTCTGCCTGGATGGTTAGGTTTATGTATCTTGTGTAGAAGGTAGAAACAGGTGGTGCGAGGGGGGGAGGTGCCCAGAGTGGATGAGGTGAGAGATGGTGTTGGAGACGGTGTCTTGATGGGTGATGGTGGGGTCCTGTGGGAGGGGTTGATAGGAGGAGGTGTCTAAGAGCTGTCGACTGGCCTCAGCAAGGTAGAGGTCAGTGCGCCAGACCACAACAGCACCACCCTTGTCTGCGGGTTGATGGTGAGGTTAGGGTTCTTGTGGAGAGAGTGGAGGGCGGATTGTTCTGAAGTGAGGTTGGAGTAGGAGAGGGGGGTAGTGAAGTTGAGATAAGTTGATGTCCCAGTGGCAGTTGGAGATAAAAAGGTCCAGAGTGGGTAGCTGGCCAGGAGGAGGTGTCCAGGAGGAGGAAGAGGTCTTGAAGCGGGGGAAAGGTTCTTGAGGGATGTTTGAGAGTTGCAGCAAAAGTACTGAACCTGGAGGAGGAGGCGAGAGAAGAAGAGTTCAGCATCGCGGAGTGCGCAAAACTCGTTGAGATGTGGATGGAGGGGGATGAAGGTGAGACCTCTGCTAAGGATTGAGTGCTCCACCTCCGAAAGGGGAAGGTCAGAGGGGATAGTAAAAACCAGGCAAGGGTCGGAGTGGGATTCGGTGTGGTGGAGGGGGAGGGTTGGAGAGGTCCAAGGATGGAGAAAGGAGGTGGGGGAGGACTATTGGGGGGATTTGCAGGGGTAGAAAGGTTGGGGAGTTTGGGGGCAAGGAGTGGGTGGGGGAAGATGGGGGAGGGAGAGAGAGGGGTGGGAGAGAAGGGTAGGAGGGGAGAGAAAGAGGATTGGTGGTCAAAGGGTGGGGGGAGATGGGGGTGGTGTAGTGGGAGGTTGGGGAAGGAGGAGTGAAGGGCGTCGGAAGTGGTGGCGTCAGGAACTGCAGTGAGTGGGGTGTTGGAGCCTGGGTTGGGGTGGACAGCGGTGGCGTTGGGAGCTCCGTCTGGTCGGCGACCGGGGCCCCAATGCCGGTAGGAAATGGCATCTGCGGCTCCAGTGAGTGGGGTGGTGGACAGGAGGCAGAGTTGTGCAGAAAGGTGGCAGATGGATTTCAATCTGGGTAAATGTATGGGGATGCATTTTGGAAGGACAAACCAGAAGGCTGAGTACAGGGTTAATGGTCGGTTATTTAAGTGTGGATGAACAGAGGAACCTTAGGGTGCAAATCCATACATCCCTCAAGGTCGCTGCACAGTTAAGAAGGCCTATGGGATGCTGGGATTCATTAATAGAGGGATTGAATTTAGGAGTTGAGAGCTCATGTTGCAACTCTACAAAGCTCTGGTGAGACCTCACTTAGGGTATTGTGTTCAGTTCTGGTCACTTCATTATAGGAAGGATGTGGAAGCTATGGGGAGGCAGAGATTTACCAGGATGTTGCCTGGACTGGCAGGAAAAGTAAAACTAAATCCAAAGGGTTCCTATACATTAAAGGTAATAGTGAGGGATAAAATTAGACCCTTTGAAGATAAGGGGGGTAGGCTCTGTGAGAAGCCAGAGGAGATGGGTGAAATTTTAAATGATTTTTTTTAAGTATTCACTAAGGAAAAGAATATTGAGCCAGATGAAGTGAAGAAATATGGTCGGGAGCTCAAGGATAATATAAGAATTAATGAGGAGCTAGTGTTGGCTATATTAAAAAAGATCAAGGGGGATAAATCTCCAGGTCCTGACAGAATATTCCCTAGGACCCTGAGGGAGTTTAGTGAACAAATAGTGGGGCATTGACAGAAATATTTAAAATGTCACTGGCCACGGGGGAAGGGCAGGAGGACTAGAGGGTGGCTCATGTTGTTCCACTGTTCAAAAAAGGATCCAAAAGTAAACCTGGTAATTATCGCCCTGTAAGTCTGACGTCAGAGGAGGGTAAATTAATGGAAAGTGTTCTTAGAGAGGGTATATTTTCTTTGGTTTGGCTTCGCGAACCGAAGATTTATGGAGGGGTAATGTCCACGTCAGCTGCAGGCTCGTTTGTGGCTGACAAGTCCGATGCGGGACAGGCAGACACGGTTGCAGCGGTTGAAAGGGAAAATTGGTTGGTTGGGGTTGGGTGTTGGGATTTTCCTCCTTTGTCTTTTGTCAGTGAGGTGGGCTCTGCAGTCTTCTTCAAAGGAGGTTGCTGCCGGCCAAACTGTGAGGCGCCAAGATGCACGGTTTGAGGCGAGATCAGCCCACTGGCGGTGGTTAATGTGGCAGGCACCAAGAGATTTCTTTAGGCAGTCTTTGTACCTCTTCTTTGGTGCACCTCTGTCACGGTGGCCAGTGGAGAGCTCGCAATATAAAACGATCTTGGGAAGGCGATGGACCTCCATTCTGGAGATGTGACCTGCCCAGCGCAGTTGGATCTTCAGCAGCGTGGATTCGATGCTGTCGGCCTCTGCCATCTCGAGTACTTCGATGTTAGGGATGAAGTCGCTCCAATGAATGTTGAGGATGGAGCGGAGACAACGCTGGTGGATGCCGGTAGAGGACCCATAATTCGGAGCCGAACAAGAGAGTGGGTATGACAACGGCTCTGTATACGCTAATCTTTGTGAGGTTTTTCAGTTGGTTGTTTTTCCAAACTCTTTTGTGTAGTCTTCCAAAGGCGCTATTTGCCTTGGCGAGTCTGTTGTCTATCTCGTTGTCGATCGTTGCATTCGATGAAATGGCGCAGCCGAGATAGGTCAACTGGTTGACCGTTTTGAGTTTTGTGTGCCCGATGGAGATGTGGGGGGGCTGGTATTCATGGTGGGGAGCTAGCTGATGGAGGACCTCAGTTTTCTTTAGGCTGACTTCCAGGCCAAACATTTTGGCAGTTTCCGCAAAACAGGACGTCAAGTGCTGAAGAGCTGGCTCTGAATGGGCAACTAAATCGGCATCGTTTTGAAAAGACTGGATCGATTCGGAGTCGTCAGCATGGTTTTGTATGTGGTAGATCATGTCTAACAAATCTTATAGAGTGTTTCGAGGAAGTTACTAAAAAGGTTGATGGGGGAAGGTAGTGGACTTTAGTAAGGCTTTTAACAAGATTCCCCATAAGAGGTTAGTAGGGAAGGTGGAAGCATTGGGTATTAATGATGAAGTAGTGAAATGGATTCAGCAATGTTTGGAGGGGAGATGCCAGAGAGTAGTGGTGGAAAATTGTTTGTCGATTTGGAGGCCGGTGACGAGTGGAGTGCCTCAGGGATTGGTATTGGGTCCACTGCTCTTTATCATATACTTTAACAATCTAAATGATAGGGTGGCAAATTGGATTAGTAAATTTGCAGAATGTACAAAGGTTGGTGGTGTTGTGGACAGGGAGGTGGAGTAACAAAGCTTACAGGGTGATAATAGGACAGTTAGAAGAGTGGGCTGATAGATGGCAGATGGAGTGTAATACTGATAAATATGAGGTGCTACATTTTGGCAGGACTAATCAAAATAGAACATAAATGTGAAATGGTCCACAACTGAGGAGTGCAGTGGAACAAAGGGATTTAGGAGTTATGGTACATAATTCCCTGAAAGTTGAATCACGTGGATAGGGTGGTGAAGAAGGCACTTAGTATGTTGGCTTTCATAAATCAGAGTATTGAATACAAGAGTTGGGATGTTATGTTGAAGTTGTATAAGCATTGGGGAGGCCAAATTTGGAATATTATATGCAGTTTTGGTCGCTGAATTACGGGAAGGATATAAACAGTATAGAGAGAGTGCAGAGGAGGTTAAATGTTGAGCAGGCTGGGACTTTATTCCCTGGAGCGTAGAAGGTTGAGGAGTGATTTGATAGAGGTATTCAAAATTATAAGGGGGAAAGATAGGTTCAATGTGGACAGGCTTTTTCCACTGAGAGTGGGGGAGATTCAAACACAAGGGCATGGATTGAAAGTAAAAGGAGAAAAGTTTAAACGAAATGTAAGGGGGAATTTCTTCACGCAGAGGGTGGTGGGGGTATGGAATGAACTTCCAACAGTGGTGGTGGAAGCGAGATCGATGTTAATATTCAAGGAAATGTTGGATAGGTATATGGATGGGAGAGTTACGGGCCAAATGTGGGTCAGTGGGACTAAGTGGGAGAAGATGCTCAGCATGGACTAGTAGGGACAAACTGGCCTGTTTCTGTGTTGTAAATGTCTATATGGTTAAGTCTATGAGGCAAGGTTAGCAGAGCTGGGGTTTTTCTCTTTCGTCCATAGAGGGATGAGAGGAGACTTGATAGAGGTCCACAAGATTCTGAGAGGTATAGATAGGGTGGACGGCCAGAGCCTGTTTCCCAGGGCAGGATCAGCAGACACCAGAGGACACGTGTACAAAGTGAAGGGAGGGAAGTTTAGAGGAGACATTAGGGATAAGTGTTTTACACCGAGAGTTGAAGGTGCATGGAATGGCTTGCTAGGGATTATAGTTTCCTTTAAACTTTTCCCCTTTTACTCTCAATCCATGCCCTTGAATCTCCCCCACTCTCAGTGTAAAAAGCCTGCCCACATTGAATCTATCTGCCCCCCTTATAATTTTGAATACCTCTATCAAATCACCCGTCAACCTTCTACGCTCCAGGGAATAAAGTCCCAGCCTGCTCAATATTTTCCTGTAACTCAAACCCTGAAACCCCGGCAACATTCTCATTCTCTAAACTGTTTATATCCTTCCTGTAATTCTGCGACCAAAACTGCACACAATAGTCCAAATTTGGCCTCCCCAATGCTTATACAACTTCAACATAAGTCCTGTATTCTGATTTATGAAAGCCAATGTACTAAGTGCCTTCTCCAACACCTTATCCCCACGTAATTCAACTTTCAGAGAGGTAGGGAGGGCTTGATTTTTTTTTAAAAAAGGAATATATGGGTTGGTACAATATCGAGGGGTGAAGTGCCTTTACTGTGCTTCGTGTGATGTTCTATGGAACTTCCTAATACAGAGAGCGGTGTGAGTGTGGAACAAGCTGTCAGCTGAATGCAGGCTCAATTTGAACATTTAAGAAGACTTTGGACAGGTACAGGCACATGGATGGGAGGGGTATGGAGGACTATGGACTGAGTGCAGGTCAGTGGGACTAAGCAAAAAAAATGGTTTGGCCCAGACTAGAAGGGTCCTGTTTCTGTTCTATAATGTTCGATGGATCTACCCTGAGGAAAAGATGACCACGCTTTTCGAGATATACAATTTAACCCCTACATTGTGAGATGAGACCACAGAGGCACAGGTGACAATCGCCTCCATAATTCCAACATTCTGGCTGGGTAACCAGCACTTTAGATAGTTAGTGGATACATTTAACAAGATCGACTCACCTTCACTTGCATTAATTATAATATCTGGCTGAAACACACTCCATGAGGAAGAATCTGAAGGTTAAGGATGTCATCGCGAAGAAAACACTCCCACATAACGTCAGGAGATAAACAGCCTGGAAACAGGCCCTTTGGCCCATCATTCGTGCTGAACATCAAGCACCCATTTATAATGCTTCTTTTCTTCCCCTCCCTGATAGGATACTCCTTAGTTTTGGTCCTAACAGGTGTTTGTGCCATCTGCTGAATCTCACAACCCCTTCCTTCTGCACCAGCTCCCATTTTCCCAACAAATCTTCCCTGCCTCCCATGTCAGAGGGACACGTGTTCACAGATAATCCAGACATCCCAACTTCCTCCACATACCCAGCCCTCCCCCTTGCGCCCTGCCTCCCTCCATAGACCCACCATCAACACATTCATGTCCATCATCTCCTGCACCAGCCCCGACTCACCACCCCAGGAAAACACCAGACATCCCAATTTCCTCCACATACCCAGCCTCCCCCTTGCGCCATGCCTCCCTCCATAGACCCACCATCAACACATTCATGCCCGTCATCGCCTGCACCAGCCACGACTCACCACCCCTTCCCAGTCCCTCCCGACACTGCCCCTCCTTCACCACCCAGCCTGACACCCCCTCCCTCACCTTATCCTCTCACCCCTCCCTCACCACCCACTCCCTCAAACCCCCACACTTTCATCTCCCTTTCACTGCCCCTCCCTCACAACCCACCCCCTCCCATTACACCTCCTTCACCACCTACTCTGACTCAGCCCACTCTCCACTGTCTGCCACATGGCTTCTCCCTCACACCCATCCCTGCACCACCCACCCTCTCACTGGCCCTCCTCAACCCCCCTCCCCACTGGCCACCAACTGTGCCCCTCCAGTCTCCCCAACTCACTGGTAAAATCCAGCCGCTGAGATTTGTTTGTGAAGGATACAAAGTTCACATGGGACGGGGCTTTGAGTTGTCACAGCTGAGGGACCTGGACAAAGGATTTCAACACGTCGGTACAAAATTAAACGAAATTAAAACTCTGGCTGAGACAGTTGCCATATCAGGGTTTGATAGAAGGAAATGTTTATTTAAAGCCTTGGAAAATAATTAAAGGTGAAATGATCACTGGCCTCAGGGATTTAGATCAAAGAATCAAAGAATGAGAGGACATGGGTTAAGGATGAAAAGGGGAAAAGTTTAAAGGAACATTAGAGAGTGGTGGGAGTATAGAATGAGTTGAAGTGGTGAATGTGGGCTCGATTTTAGCATTTAAGAAGGCTATGGTCCAGGTGCAGTACAGTAGGAAGAGGCAGAATAATAGCTTGGCACAGACAAGATGGGCCGAAGGGCCTGTTTCTGTGCTGTAGTGTTCAAAGAAAATAACCGGGAGAAGTACCAGAATGGGTTAAAAATTATGAGAATTAATTTTACACATTCAGTTCTGGTACTCTGTACAAATTGTAGGCGAGACCACTGGAGCACTGTGCGCTGTTCTGGTCACCCAGCTATAGAAAGGGCATCATTAAAGTGCCAAGAAGATTCACAAGGGTGTGGTCGGGAAGGAGAGCCTGGATCGGCAGGGGCTTTTTTCTCTGGGGTGAAGGAAACTGAGGGAGACCTGATATAGAGGTTTAAAATCAAGAGGGACATTGCTGCAGTGAGTAGCCAAAGTCTTCCCCAGGGTGGGAGAATGTAAAGCTAGAGGGTAGAGATTTAATGTGAGAGGGCGAGGTTTAAAGCAATGACTCATTCTGCAACAAATCGTGGTCCTGAAATTACACACCTGCTCGAGGGATCTTACACGGATGAATGGACAGGGGAAGAAGGACTTGCTGATGAATCGTGACAGCCCCATCAAATTCTGCTCGGAGTTTTATGTCGAAAATCATAGATGTCTGTGAAGATAGAAAAAGCACACTGCAGGATCAGAGTCTGGGTCTGAAACTTCCCGCTCCTCCACCCACAGTGACCCTTGTCCAGAGAGAATCTGCACAAGAACTTACAATCAAATTGTTGCATATCAGAAGGTCCACAAACCACGGCAAACTATCCAACCCCCACACTGCATCGTTTGGAGGAATTTCAGGCCATCTCAGAAAGCTTTTCAGGGGTGGGGATTCTCTACTTCATGGCAAACTGTGGATATTCACCTGTTAAGTATTACCAAAATCTAGATTGATAAAAGTGAATCGAGAACACGATGATTTGGTGGCCAGTGGTACAAAGTGAACGGCAGCATTAATGAATCACGTGACCAATGTGGATGGGATCAATGGGTTTTTGTTCGTTGGTGCGAAACCTGCTTCTGACCCAGAGAATCTTGCTCCAAATTCTCGGCCCTTCAAGATCCTAGCCCTCCCTAACTGCAGCGGGAGTTTAGTTATTAGGAAATGTATCTCTTACCTGGGAACTCTGGTGGTGGACCACAACCAAGTTATCCACCACATTCAAAGCAAATTTTCCAATGGTATTCAGTTTTAATACATGGATTTTCTTGCATTGTCCTTCTCTGCAATTAAAACACAACACATTCAGGAAACCTCTCCAAGGTACAGAACCTTGGTCAATACTACAACTTTTACAGGTGCACCATGGAAACCATCCTGTCAGGGCGTAGCACAGTGAGCTTAGCAGTTAATGCAACCCTTTAAATTTTTATAACATTTAGACTTATAGCATGGTAACAGGCCATTTTGGCCCACGAGTCCGTGCTGCCAAATTTATACCCAATTAACCTACAACCCCCAATACGTTTCAAACAGTGGGAAGAAACCAGAGCCCCCAGGGGGGCAAACCTATGCAGACACGGAAAGAACATACAAACTCCTTACAGACAGCGTGGGATTCTAACCACGATTCCGATCACTGGTGCTGTTACAGCCATTGTATTAACCCCTACACCAACTGTGCAACCTCTTAGTGCCAGCAATCTGGACCAGGGTTCAAATCCCACACTGTCTGTAAGGAGTTTGCACGTTCTCCCATGTTTGCGTGGGTTTTCCCCAGATGCCACAGTTTCCTCCCACCCTTCAAAATGTACTGGGGTGTGTAGGTCAATTGGGTGTAATTGGGCCCACGGGCCTGCGACTGTGCTGTATGTCTAAATTTAAATTTAGGAAGCAGTAAACTGCAGAGTTGTGAAAGTAGCTCGGACCATCACACACACACACACACACACATACACACACACACACACCTCCCCTCCATCAACGTCACACACACACACCCCTCTCCTCCATCACAAACCCCCCCCACCACTCCCCTACATCTATAACTCCCGTTGCCCTGGAAAAGCAGCCAATACATTAATAGACTCATCCCACTGTGGGAGATGGAAACTGTCACCAACATAATTAACACTAAAACTGTCAAAGTTTGTGCTGCAGCTTTGACATTGACACTAACAGTTAGTTTTAAGACAACATCTGTTCATTTAGAAGTTAAGCCTTGGTCACAGTCAAGGAAACTAATAGAAGTTATTGATGCAGTCTTCAAATTACTAAGAAACTAGGTTGTAGCCTTAACCGTAATCAAGGACACTAACAATTACTGACACTTTCTTGTTCATATTAGATAAAACTAAGATTTTAATACAAAAATTGTAATATAAAGTGATGTTGTTTTCAGTGGATTTATTCCATGTTGTAACCCTATTTTCGGTCTCTCTGTACGTGCTTCCAGATGTAGTTTCAGAGTCGGATAACAGTGGAAACTGTCGCCTACTCTTCCTGATATATTATGTGAAATAAAGTCTGTGAAACAATACTTGAGATCTCCAATCAGTTAATTTTGTTGACGCCCATCCCAGTACATACTCTTCACCCTGCTCCCATCACAGGAAGAAGATTCTTGTGTGTGAGATCATGCGGTCCCAGATTCTGAATCTCACTCCTGAATGAACCTCACACTGGTAAAATTATAGAGCCCAACTAATCTCTCTAAACCTTCACTAATGTACTGTGTCTTACTTGTATGGGATATCCAGCTGGAACCATAGAGCATTGCAACACAGAAACAGGCCCCTTTGGCCCTTCTAGTCTGTGCCAGACCATTGCTCATTAAACAAGCTCTAGCCCCGCCTTATGGTACATGTAGCAATAAATTTAGCTGACTGAAATGATGCCAACCACCAGCCCTTACCTGGGTAAATAATACATGATTACTTCTGCTCCAGGGTTATTGGGAGCTCTTGGTTGATACTTCAAATAAAGGACGTAGAGCTGACCATACCTTCAGAGAAACAGAAATTTAAAGATTTCTTAAAATTAACTCTGCCACTGAAAACATTACAGGAAAAGGGTTCATTTGAACAAATAACGAAGTGAGGGGCTGATTAATATTATTTCAGCACCGAAAACTGCAGTAACTGAATAGACCGACTCTCTCACAGCTGAGGGGTCCTGGAAATACCAGTAAAAAATAAGGGAGTAGCATAACATCACTTACACGGTGGCCATTATTATATCCCTGTCAGACAGAGAGGGGTTTCCAGACTTGGGAGAGGCAGGCAATTCAATTTCAAACTTCGACATCTTTGTCACTGTTCCACTCTGGAAAGTAAAGTTGGAGTCACTGGCTCCTCAAACTCAGTCAAACACAAGCCCATGCATTAACAGAGACCCAACAGTTGCCCAATGCTCCCCACCCATAATATAACCATATAACAATTGGACCATGGACACAGACCATCTTGGCCTTTCTTGTCCTGCCAAAACACTTATACTCTCCTCGTCTCTCTGACCTGGATTCTGCCCATAACCCTCCATGCCTTTTACATTCATATACCTATCCAAATTTTTCTTAAAAGATAATATTGTATCGGCCTTCACCATCTCCACCGGAAACTCATTCCACACAGACAACACTCTGTGTGTAAAGAAGCTTCCCCTTGTGTTGCATCTAAACTTTTTCCCCCAACTCCCAGCTCATGTCCTCTTGTTTGAATCTGCCCTCTTCTCAATGGAAAACGTCTATCCACATCTACTCTATCGATTCCCCTCAACATTTTAAAAACTTCTATCAAATCCCCCCCTCAACCTTCTATGCTCCAGGAATAAAGATCTAACTTGTTTAACATTTCTCTATAGCTTAGGTGCTGAAACCTAGGTATCGTTCTGGCGAATCTTCTCTGAACTCTCTCTATTTTGTTCACATCCTTCCTCTAATTTGGTGACCAGACTGAACACAATATTCCAAATTTGGCCTCACCAATGCCTTGTACAATTTGAACATTGCCTTCTACTCTAGACTCTGATTTATAAAGGCCAGCATTCCAAAGGCCTTCTTCACTACCCTATCCATTTGAGATTCCAGTTTTAGGGAATTGTGGACCATTATTCCTAGATCTCTCTGTTCAATTGCATTCTTTAACACCCTACCATTCACCATGTAAGTCCTATTTTGATTAGTCCTACCAAAATGTAGCACCTCACATTCATCAATATTCAATTCCATCTGCCATCTATCAGCCCACTCTTCTAACTTGCCCAAATCTCTCTGCAAGATTTGAAAACCTTCCTCACTATCCACAACACCACCTCTCTTAGAATCATCTGCATACTGACTAATCCGATTTACCACCCTATCATCTAGATCATTAATGTATATTGAAAATAACAATGGGCCCAATACACATCATTGAGGCACACCACTAGCCATCGGCCTCCAACACGACAAGCAGTTCTCCACAACTGGCATCTCCCATCCAGACACTATTGAATCCATTTTACTACTTCCAAATTCACACCTTCCTAACTAACCTTCCACGTGGGATCTTGTCAAAGGCCTTACTGAAGCCCATATAGACAACATCCACTGCCTTACCCTTGTCCATTTTCCTGGTAACCTATTCAAAAAATTCTCTAAGATATGTCAAACATGACTTTCCACGCACAAATCCATATTGATTGTTCCTAGTCGTACCATGTCTATCCAGATAATTATATTTGCCATCCAAAGAACATTTTCCATTAGTTTTCCCACCGCTGACATCAAACTTACAGGCCGATAATTGCTCCGTTTACTCCTTGAACCCTTTTTATACAATGGAACAACGTGCGCAATCCGCCAATCCTCCAACACCATCTCCGTCGCTAATGACATTTTAAATATTCTGTCGGAGCCCCTGCTATTTCTACACGGACTTCCCTCAAAGTTCTAGGGAATATCATGTCAGGATCCAGAGACTTGTCCACCTTTATATTTCTTAAAAGCTCTGGAACTTCCTCCTCTTCAATCATCAGTTTCCATAACTTCCCTACTCGTTTTCCTCACCTTACACAATTCCATATCTTTCTCCTAGTAAATATTGAAGAAATAGTTCAAAATCTTCCCCATGTCTTTTGGTTCCACACACAGCTGACCACTCTGATCAATTTTATCCCCACTATCCAAGTTTTTAATTTCCCTTGAAAACCTGGCTCCCTCAATCTTTTAACCTTTCCTTTTAACCCAACAGGAGCATAAAAGATTCTGTGCCTTCAAAATTTCACCTTTAAATGACTCCATGACATCTTTCCCTTAAAACAAATCACCCCAATCCACTCCTTTTAAATCCTCTCTCATTGCCTCAAAGTTAGCCTTTCTCCAATCAAAAATCTCAACCCTGGGTCCAGACTCTCCTTCTCTTTTTTTAATTTTTTTTTTATTTTTCACACTATAAACCATACTGACCAAAATACATGCAGACATTTTTTTTCTTGAATATATACAGTGTCGTTTTCTCCCCTTTTTCCCCCCTCCCTTCCCTCCCTCCCTCACCCCCTTCCCCATTTATTTAAAGTTCAATCTATACGATACATTAAACCCGTTAAACAATGTTGTCACTCAATAAAAATAAACAAGAAATTTTACTGAGTCAGTTCTTTTCGTTGTCTTCTTCTGTCATTTTAGGTGGTGGAAGTCCATGGTAGGATTTCTCTATTATGTTTCATGTATGGCTCCCATATTTGTTTGAATATTGTAATGTTATTTCTTAAACTATATGTTATTTTTTTCTAATGGAATACATTTATTCATTTCTATGTACCATTGTTGTATTCTCAAGTTGTCTTCTAATTTCCAAGTTGACCTTATACATTTTTTTGCCACAGCTAGGGCTATCCTAACAAATCTTTTTTGTGCTTCATCCAAATCGAGACCAAATTCTTTATTTCTTATATAACTTAGGAGGAAGATCTCTGGGTTTTTTGGTTTGTTGCTTTTTGTGATTTTATTTAATATCTGGTTTAGATCTTCCCAAAACTTTTCCACTTTCTCACAGGTCCAGATTGCATGAATTGTTGTTCCCGTTTCCTTCTTACAGCGAAAACATCTATCTGATACTGTTGGGTCCCATTTATTTAACTTTTCGGGCGTGATATATAGCCTGTGTAACCAATTATATTGCATCATGGGTAACCTCGTGTTTATTGTATTTCTCATAGTTCCAGAGTATAGCTTTTCCCATTCCTTCTCCATGACTATTTTGAAACTTATGGCATTATGATCACTGCTCCCGAAGTTCTCTGAACACAACCTGTCTCCTGACCTCCCTCATTCCCTAACAGGAGATCCAACACGGCCTCTTCTCTAGTTAGTACACTTCTAGGCATTGCTGCAAAAAAAATGTTCTTGTACGCATTTTATAAACTTCAAACCATCCAGCCCTGTTTCCGTATGGGACTCCCAGTCTATGTTTGGAGAATTAAAATCTCCCACAATCACCACCCTGTGTTTACTACACATATCTACAATGTCCCTACAAATCTGCTCCTCCAAGTCTTGCTCCCCATTAGGTGTTCTATAATATACTCTTATAAACGTTACTTTGCCTTTCCCATTCCTCGGTTCCACCCAGATAGCCTCCCTAGACGAGCCGTCTAATCTATCCTGCCAAAGCAACGCAATAATATTTTCTCTGATAAGCAATGCAACACCTCCCCCTCTTGCCCCTCCCATTCTATCACACCCGAAGCAACGAAATCCAGGAATATTTAATTGCCAATCGCATCCCTCCTGTAACCCTGTAGGATTCTGACTTGGGCACTTTATTGAATTTTTTTCCATTCTCTCTGTATTGCACAGTTTGTTTACATGTACATGCCGTGTACAATTTATTTTTGCACTACCAATTAGTGGTAATTCTGCCTCACCCGCAGGAAAAAAGAATCTCAGGGCTGTATGTGATGGCATGTATGTAGCCTGACAATAAATCCGAACTCTGAGAAGGTGCAGAGATTTACCAGGGTGTTGCCTGGATTGGAGAACATGTCATATGAAGAAAGAGTAAGAGCTTGGGCTTTTCTCTTTGACGCTCTGAAGAATGAGAGATGACAGAAGAGCTATATAAGATGAGAGGGTTTATGATGGCCAGCCTGCACTTTTCTCCTGGGGCACCAATAGCAAATAGCAGTGGAGGAAAGTTTAG
Organism: Narcine bancroftii; assembly: GCF_036971445.1. Lineage (NCBI taxonomy): Eukaryota > Metazoa > Chordata > Chondrichthyes > Torpediniformes > Narcinidae > Narcine > Narcine bancroftii. Next base: position 371,555,245 of record NC_091470.1, read on the forward strand.
GGGAGACGTCAGAGATATTTAAAAAAATTTATATGCACACACACAGAGTGGCGGGTGCCTGGAATGCATTGCCGGGGTGGTGGTGGAGGCTGATACAAAAGGAGCATTTAAAAACTTTTAGACAGGCCCATGGATGTAAGAAAAATAGATGGTTATAGGTGTGAGAGAGGGATTAGATTGTTGTGGAGTAGGTTAACATAGGTTGGTACAACACTGTGGGCTGAAGGGCTTGTACTGTTCTGGAATATTCTGTGTTCAATCACGACTTCTAGAATTATTCCCACTTGCCTCCACTTTCTCAGCGCCCAAAAGCAGAGTGCTCTCATTTGCTAAACATCTGGCGAATTGAAAAGATTTAGCACCCTCTGCAATGAAAAATCACTGAAGTAAATGGGCCAGGTGTACTGTCAATCTGAATGATTTCATTCCCCACAGAAACAGGCCCTTCAGCCCATCTAGTCCATGCTGAGCTATTTATTCAGGCTAGCCCATTAACCTGCACCTGGACCACAGTTCTCCATATCCCTCCCATCCATGTACCTATCCAATTCTCTCTTAAATACCACCTCCACTGGCAACTCATTCCACACTCTCACCACGTGAAGAAGTTCCCCTTCATGTTCCCCTTAAACCTTTCTCCTTTCACCCTTATCCCATGTCCTCTACTTCTTATCTTAGGGGAAAAAGCGCTTTAATTTACTCTATCTATACCCAGCACAATTTTAAATACCTCCAACTCTGATGCTCCAGGGAATAAAGTGTTGACTTTTTTAACCTTTCCCCGTAACTCAGCTCCTCATGTCCAGGCCACATCCTTGCAAATTTTCTCTGAACTCTTTTAATCTTATTGATACCTTTCCTGTAGGTAGGTGAACCAGAACTGCACTCAATACTCCAAATGTGGCCTCGCCAATTAGGATAGAGATGAGCACAACGTTGTGACAGCGCCAGCGACCCAGGTTCAAAGCCGGCACTGCCTGTAATGAGTTTGTACATTCTCCCCGGCTTCCGTCCACCCTTCAAAAACTTACGGGGGAGTGTAGGCTAAGTGGGTGTAATTGGGTGGCACAGGCTCGTGGCTGGAAGGGCCGCTTACCGTGCTGTATGTCTACATTTTTTTTTAAGTTATACAAATTCACCATAATATCCCAACTCCTGTGCTCAATACTTTGATTTATGAGGGAACTCTTTGTGACCTTATCTCCCTGTGACACCATCTGGATCCAGTCCTGCTCATGTACAAATACCCGGTTATGACACCAGTTGCTTTTTCACCCTCAGGATGAATTCTCTGAGGTGAAAAAGTATCACAAGTCAGCAATGTGGTGCAGTGAGTACAGCTCCTGTTAGCAGTAATGTGAGTACAGAGTTTGCACATTCTCCCTGTGAGACCTGGTGTCCCCCAAGTGCTCCATTTGCCTCCTATAAACCTGACATTTAAGAAAAATTTGGACAGATACATGAAGGGATGTGGAGGCCAATGTGACCCAGGCAAGTCATTAGCGTTCTCTGGTTCTAGATAGGATTAAATCTTCAATTTCAAACTGCACAAGTTGGAAAGGTTTTGCATGAGGGCCACATTTGGTATTTAAAGTATCAATGGACAGACAATTTAAACAATCTGTGGGTCCCCTTCTGCCTTGTGCTAGTCTTTATATCAACATCTCCTTTCTCCATTTCATACTCTCAGAAGATCCTCCCACTCTTGTGTTCAATTTGCTTTCTCTTGAATAACACACCTGCTCCTCACCATAATCCCTCATTCTCCCCATTCTGTGTTGAGGAAACCTTACAATTGTGGTCATTTCTCTCAGTCTCCACCATTAGTGGGAAAAAAAATGGCGTAAACCATCAAAATGTCTTTGCAATTTTAAAGCAAGCACCCTCATCCCTCAACAACTTCTACAGGTGCACTGTCGAGAACAGACTTGCTGGGTGGGATAGGATCTGCTCTGCTCAAGATCGGGAGAAGCTGCAGAAAGTAGTGGATGCAGTTCAGAACATCCCCTCCACGGACACCATCTACATCTCCCGCTGCCCGGGAAAGGCAGCCAACACGCTGAAGGACTCGTCGCAGCCCGGACACACTCACTTCTCCCTCCTCCCACCAGGGAGAAGTGTCTGAAATCGTGCACTAAAAAGGTTTAAACAATTTCTACCCAAGAGCTGTCAGGCTCTTCAATGAACCCCACAATAGCTCTTGCTATGTACTCATTGATTTTTTAACTATACAAATATGATTTTTTACATTAAATGCAACTCTGAATATTTATCCATTCTTTGATATTATCTCGTTTTCTGTATTAGCATATTATTGCAAGTTCATTTTTTATTATCTTAGTTGCCGTAATTAAACTGAAATTATGCAACCATGGCTCTGGGCCCAAGAATGTGACATCAACGTGCAGGAGAGGCCACTGACAGACTCTGGGGTGCAGTGAACTGGTGCAGGGCACCAGAAATGGGGAGAATACCCCCGTGGAGAAGGAGAAGCAGAGGAGACAGTGACCACAGTGACGGGCCCACAGGGTGTGGGCGACTTGCAAGGACTACGGGTTGCTGGAGACTGGCTCATGGGAACCAGGCATCAGAGCTGGGGTACGAGAGGGTGCTGATGGCAAGAAGGGTCCCCAAAGAGTCAAGGGAAAGATGGGAGTCGGACTTGGGGGTGGTGATTTCAGAAAGAAGCTGGTCAGATTGGTGGAAGGACAGCACGACGTCAATTATAAAGCAAGATGTGGACTGGTTCAGTATAATCTTTTACACTAATTATATCTTACCCCACAAAAGTTACACAGATCAAAAGCCAAAATTTCAGAGATGTGTTTCAGATGTGGGACTGAAATAGGAACTTCTCTACATGCCACGTGGTCGTGCGTGAAGGTGAGGCCATTTTGGCAAGAAATCACTGAAAAATTAACCAGGATCATAGGAGTGGCCTTCACAGGTGACCCAGAGCTTTAGCTCTACATTGTATTTATAAAAATAGCACCGGCGATAAGCAAAAAACAATGTATTGCACGATGGACTGCGGAAATGAAGAGCTATATACCTTGGGGGAAAAAAAATCACATATTACTTAAAGAATAAATATGAACACCTTTGTAAAGGTCTGGCAGCTAAACCTGGACCAAAGAGGGCCCCAGATACAGTAATAAAAAGGAAAAAGAGTATAAAAGTAACTAATATATTCAAAAATGTAGTTTCCCCAACTGTACTTGACATACCTAAAATATACATAAGCTCTGATGGTGAACTGATCTGTATGTGCGGAGGAGGGGAGGGAGGAGGAGTTTTGTTTTTGTTTGTTGTGTTTGTGAAAAAAAGTTTCATATTATATTCTTAAAATGTTACTATATATATTTTTTTTAATATTTTTTAAAAAAGGGCTCCCGAAGGGCCTCAGGCACTGATCGCGGCGGAGGTTCGGATCTGGAGCTCAGGTGGCTGATGGATCAAACAGGCTGCAGGAGCGCCAGAGGCCAATCCACGGACACTCGATGACTCTGAAGGGACTCTCTTTTGCTTCTCTTTCTCACTCATTGTAAGGAGTGCCGGGCGACACTTTGTCAGCCTTACGGCAGGCAGAAGGCAATTTTGGGTAATATTACATGTCTGGACTATTATATGACAATAAAGGAATCTTGAATATTCTATCATATATATCTGAGAGACCGCAGCAAGCAAGAATTTTGGTGCATCTGTAAATGACAATAAACTCTCATCACACTCTACTCTGCAAACTGTGGTCTTCTACTTTGTACAGTTGTGTGTTCGAGTTAACCTGTTAGACTGATCGCAGAAGAACTACTCTCACTGACTGGGTAATAACGTGATACCATATATGCTGCTGTATGGGACCACCCTGGAGATTCCACCTAAAATGTAGGTTTTGAGTGATACCATTTGTATAAAGCAACCCCCCCCCTCCAAATCTGGCACTTACCGCTGACTAACGGATGCTTTTAAAAGCAAATCACGATATTTTAATAATAACTTATCATTTACAGGTTTAAATTTTATTTGGATGTTTTAAAATAAACCACTGTCAGCTTCTGTAATTGGCCGTTTAAAGCCTGTACACGGCAAACACCAGTTCAGGTCCCCGTGGCAGAGCAATGAGACTTCACAAATAACTAACGGGGCATGCGCGAGATTGCCTTGGAGCCAGCAGAAAGATGGCGGCAGTGTTGAAACTTTGTTGTCAAGGTGAGAATTTTAGACCCTCTGTGTAGGATGACCCAATTTTGAGATGAATTGTTTAATTTTCGAGGATAGTCCAAAACAACATCATATTGTAAACGGTAAATCAACAGCAAAATCTCCCTCCTCTGAAGACAAGGGAGACCTCTATCCACCTCCATGGTCTATGACTGGGAGGGCATGGACAATGTTGCATCTTCTCCTGTTCCTGCATCCTTCTCAAAAGTGACCAGTAGTATGCACACAGGCTGGAGTGGTGAGTGGAGAACAGCCCCCAACCTACCCTGAGCATGAACGGTTGTAGAACATTGCCCTGCACGGTGGTAGAGAGGAGGAGGACTGCTGCTTCAGGGCAGTACATGTACCAGTTGACATTGATGCTGTGCGTCTTGAGTAGTTTTAAACTACGTTTGTCAGCCAATACCTGGGAACAACAAAAACACCACTATTAATCAAAGCTTTGACAGCTCAGTGGTTAGAGCACTGGTCTTGTAAACTAGGCGTCGCAAGTTCGTTCCTCGCTGGAGCCCCATCTCTGTGAGAGGCGCTGGACAAAGTGGCGACTCTCTGTCTTCCTTACGGTAGACAAGTTTAAAGAATTTCATGTATGTTACATTCTAAATCTTGAACAGGCTCAGTTATTGTGTGATCGCTGAACAGCAGAGTATAGCACCCGGGAATCAAAAGTCAAATATTTCAATAAATCAGGAATAAAAACCTCACGTTGTTGGCCCTGACAATAAGACCATAGGATAAAGGAGCAGAAATAGGCTATTCAGCCCATCGAGTCTACACCACCATTTAATCTTGAGCTGATCCATTTTCCCCATTCAGCCCCACTGCCCGGCCTTCTCCCCATAACCTTTATCCTGGCTAATCAAGAACCCATCAATCTCTGCCTTAAGTACGTCTGATAACTTGGCCAGTTACAACAGTTCAGCTGAGAAGATACATGGAGAGTGTTTCCCCTGAGGAAGTGAGCTGCAGGGTGTGGGGGTGGGAGTCACAGACTGAAGATTAGGGCCGAAGTAAGAAATTTCTACCTACTGAATTTGGTGAATGTTAGGTATTCTCTACCCAGGAGGGCTGAATAAGTTCTGTTGTTGCCAGGGGAAGTGGTTGAGGCTAGTACAATGACACAGGAATGCAAGAAAAACAGAGGGTTGTGGGTTGTAGGACAACATTGTGGGACAAAAGGCATGTGCTATGCTGTAAAGGATCTATGTTCTCATGATCGCACTCAAAACAAATTATTTTTTGATAATACAGATTGAGAGATACAAGGAGATGGAAGAAGAATTTGATATAAGGAGGCCTCCATAACCAAATTGAATGGCAGTGGGCTCTATGGAAGACTAGAGCATTGCTAGCAAGGCCAGCATCTACAGCTGACCTTGGGATGATGGTGGAGCTGACACATCTTCATGACCTGCTGGTTACCACGATAATGACAGAAGCATCGCTAATGTTAAGAACAAACAAGCAAAACAAAACGCTTTTTGTGAAGTTTCAGAATATTGAGAGAGTGAGTGCGAAAGAGAGAACGAGAGAGAGAAAGCAAAATCAAGAAATAGGAGCAGGAGTCGGCAATCCGGCCCATCGAGCCTGCTTCGCCATTCACAGAGAATGGGTGATCTGATGATAGGGTCATCTCCGCCAACCTGCCTTTTCTTCCATATTCCTTAATTCTCTTACCATGTAAAAATCTACCCACCTTGACTTAAATATATTTACTAAACATAGAAACATAGAAGATAGGAGCAGGAGTAGGTCATTCGACCCTTCGAGCCTGCTCCGCCATTCAACGAGATCATGGCTGATCTTAAAGTTCAGTACCCCGCCTCCACTACTTCAAATTCCACAGACTCACCCCCCTCTGGAAAAAGCAGTTCCTCCTCATCTCGGACCCAAACCTACTCCCCTACTCCCCTGAATCATGAGACTATGTCCCCTAGTTCTAGTCTCCTCCACCAATAGAAACAACTCACCTACCTCTATCTGATCTACGCTCTTCATAATTTTATTCATTTCTATAAGATCCCCTCTCATTCTTCTAAATTCTGGAGAAAATGAGGAGGGAGGGAGATAAGGAGAGGAGAAAGGAGGGAGGGGAAGAGAGGACATACCACTGGAATACAGAATCCTTTCCGATGATAAATAATTTCACGTGACAATTACAGATTTCAAGCTCTCTGACAATTGTTTAATGCTGGTAAAGAGAGAGAGAGACGAGAGATTGTGAGAAAAGGATTAAATGGGATACTGTGTTTGTAAAGATGTCAGCTTGTTAAGATCCTACTTACCTGGTAAAATTCAATTCCTTGGTCAGTAATAAATACGATTTCATTAGTGCTAGTCCAACAGAACCCCAGGATGTTGGCATTTTTGGTCTAGAGGGAATAAAATGAAAAGCTGATTTATTTTTAATCTAAGTTGCACTTAGACTGCAGAAAGAGATTAATTTAAATCAGTGATCTTCAGCATTTGGAATTAGGATGTCACAGAACCATGAATGATGGAATGCAGGACTGGCAATAAAGTTTCACACATGCCAGAGGGAGATCAAAAATGAATAGGGAGAACATCACAGCAATTCTTCTGATATCCAGGGTATTAATTTCTATGCTGTATCTTTCTAGGAAGCTATTACCTTGCATTCTTGCGAGTATTCAGTTTGAGGCAGATCAGGGATGAAGTTGATAAAGTCCTACAAAAACATGAGAAATTTTACTCAACACTGTGTATCAATGACTTCCTTCAGACTAAAACCCTTTCAAGCAAGCAGTTGCTTACCACAGCCTTCGATGTTCGCTGCACCGCTAAAATCTTGTTCCCAAGTGAAAACTTGATGCACTTCACTTCTCCTCGGTCTTCCATTCTTTGCAAACAATAACAAAAACAATCATGGCTGTTTTATTGGCGCCCATTACTAAATTGTCCCATGAACAGGTGCAGTTAAGGACAGAAGAGGCCAGAAGGAGAGAAGGAGAGAGAGGGAAGGTTGGGTTTTCAACAAAGTTACTGGAATGTAAGCGTCTCTAATCCTCCACCGAGACATTGAGAGAATGGTGAGAAAGAATAAAAAATAAGACCCGAGCACAGGGTTCCTGTGGTACACTAGCTGCCAGATAGTAATCAATCCCTTTAACTTCACTGTACACAGAGCTCACTGCCTGTGGGAAGAGCAAGAGTGAGACTGATGAACTGCTCAAACCCTCTGTGACTCTACAATTTATTTAACAGTAATATTTATTTACAATTCATATATACACACTGTGCATATGTATCATTTGTCCATATGTGTGTTATGTCAGTGTGTGTTGCACCAAGGACAGGAGAACGCTGTTTCGTCAGGTTGTACTTGTACAATCTGATGAGAAATAAACAAACTGGAGGGGTCCAGTGAATTAGACAAGACTCAACAATTAATTTGACTGCCAAAATGCATCACTTCACACTTTTCTGGATTGAATTCCATTTACCACTTTTCTGCCCATCTCTGCTTCTGTCTATATCCCCTTGTAACCGACGACAACCTCTTACATGATCCACAACACCTAGAACCATAGAACACTACAGCACAGAAATAGGTCCCTTCTCTTTCGAGTCTGGGCTGAATCATTTTTTTTTACTTAGTCCCACTGACCTGAACCCAGTCCATATCCCTCCATACCCCTCCCATCCATGTGCCTGTCCAAATTCTTCTTAAGTGTTAAAATTGAGCCCACATTCACCACCTCACCTGGCAGCTTGTTCCACACTCCCACTATTCTCTGTGTGAAGAAGTTACCCTCATGTTCCCCTCTAAATTTTCCCCCTTAACCTATATCCTCTGGTTTGTATCTCACCGACCCTCAGTGGAAAAACCCTCTCTACATTTACTCTGTCTGTCCCCCTCATAATTTTAAATACCTCTATCAAATTTCCCCTCATTCTTCTATGCTACAGGGAATAAAGTCCTAACCTGTTTAACCTTTCCCTGTAAACTCAGTTCCTGAAGTCCAGGCCACATCCTAGTAAATCTTCTCTCAACTCTTTCAATCTTATTGATATCTTTCCTGTAGTTCGGTGACCAAAACTACACACAATGCTCCAAATTTGGCCTCATCAATGTCTTATACAACTTTACCATAACATTCCAGCTCTTATACTCAATACTTTGATTTATGAAGGCCAAGGTGCCAAAAGCTCTCTTTATGACCATGTCCATCTGTGACGCCACTTTCAGGGAATTATGCATCTGTATTCCCAGATCCCTCTGTTCTACCGCATTTCTCAGTGCCGAACCATTCATCGTTTTATGTCCTTTCTTGGTTTGCCCGTCTAAAATGCAACATCTCAAAGTTGTCTGCATTAAACACCATCTTCCATTTTTTGGCCTATTGTCCAAGTTGGTCCAGATCTCTCTGCCCACAACACTCCTATCTTTGTGTTATCGGTAAATTTGCTGATCCATTTGACCACACTATCATTCAGATCATTGATACAACAATGGTCCCAACACAGGTCCCGGAGACACACCACTGTTCACAGGCCTCCAGTCTGAGAAGCAACCATCCACTACCGCTCTCTGTTTTCTCCCACACAGACAATTACAAATCCAGGTTACAATCTCTTCATGGATACCTAGTGTCATAATCTTCTGAACAAGGTCCATGTGGGACCTTGTCAAAACTCACTGAAATAACAAAAATCCTGTATGGCCAAGTAGAGGCCAAGGAGCTCCCTGTCAAAGGCACTGTACTTTTGCTCTAGTGGTCTCAAAACAACAGGTGCCATTGATGAGCTGCTCCAGGTCCACGCAGTGCTCCAGGACCTACTGCAATGCCTGATGGATCCACCGACAGAGCCGATGTTACGTCAACTCTTGGGTGCACGAGAGTGGTGGCTCTCGCTAGCGTTTCTTTGGCAGTCTCGAATGTAGCCGTGGCCTCATCATCCCATTTCAGTTCCTTGGGATGCCTGGACAAGAGTTTGAAAAGTGGCTGCATAACTTTAGTTGTAGCTAGCACGAAACGATGGTAAAAGTGAATCAAGCAAACAAACTCTTGCAGCCCCTTGATGGTAGAGGGACTTGGAAATTTGCAAATGGCCTCGACCTTGGTAGAGAATGGAACCACTCCATGCTGATTGATACGATGCCTACGGAAATTGATTGATGCGAGGCCAAACTGGCATTTGGCCAGGTTGATCACTACTGGTGGTCATCCAGCCATTAACACAGTTGATGGAGATGGGCCCAGTCCTGTTGCCACAAATGGCTGGCGATAAGAATGTCGTCCAAATAAACGAATACAAAATCCAGGCCCCAGGTCACTGGGTCCATTAGGCATTGAAATGTCTGAGACATGCTTTTTACACCAAAGGGCATAGGGAGGAATTCAAATAACCCGAGGAGTAATTAAAGCATCTTAGGAATGTCATTTTGGTGAAGTGAGATCTGGTGGCACCCGTGCACCAGGTCGATTTTGGAATAAATTCTAGCGCTGTGAAGAATTGCAGAGAAATCCATAGTGATGTCGTTCAGACGCTGATAGTCCCCACAAGGTCTCCACCCTCCAGATGCCTTAGGTACCATATGCAGCGGTGATGCCCAAGGGCTGTTGGAGCGGCGAACAATCCCCATTTCCTCCATGCATTGGAATTTGTCTTTAACCAACTGCAGTTTATCCAGAGCCAGCCTGCAGGATCGTGCATGCAGTCGGAATGTAGTGCTGTACTCCATGTTTCGGTTGGGCCGTCGTGAACTGTGGACTATTAATGCTGGGGAATTCCACCAGAATTCTGGTGTATTCATTGTCCAAGAGCGCAACCAAGTCAAGGTGAGGTGTGGGCAAGGTCGCATGGTGCAGAGCAAGGGACTCAAAAGTCTTTGAATTAACTAGGTGGTGGCCTTTGAGATCTACTAGAAGGCAGTGTGCTCGCAAACATATCAGCTCCCTGGAGCGGCTGTGAAACATCTACAACGGAAAAGGACCGGCTGAACCGTGACGAGCCGAATTTGAGTGAAATTATCCGTGACCTGTGCGTTCAGATGCTGCTGTTGTTGGGGGTCGTGAGGGGAGGGCTCCTCTTTCCCAAACCTATATCTGGGCTGGAGAGATGGGAACATACTCACCTCCACCCCAGTGTCAACCAAGAACCGATGTCCTGTGTGTCAATCCCAGAGGAAAAGGAGGTTGTCCTTGTGGCCGGCCGTCTTTGCCACAATCGACAGCCAGTCTCAGCGTTTCCCAGATGTGTGCAGTGAAGGGCTGCAGCTCCCCATCTCTGATGGTAATATCAGCACTTCTCTGTCGTGTTGCCTCTGGCCGAGTCTGATGCCACACCACTATCCGGAGTGGGCAGAATTTGTGCTCTTTGCCAAGGCACCATTATGTGCCCAACCGAAAGTCCTCCATGCTGCCTAGCATGCTACAACTCATCAGCACAGGCTGCTAGACGACAGGGGTCTCTAAAGCCGTTGTCTGCAAGCAGCAAATGGATGTCTTCTGACATTTGCTCAAGAAAAAGCTGCTCGAAAAGCAGACCGTTCATGAGTGCCTGCATCTCGTTCATTAGTTCAGAAGGAGGGCGGGCACTCAGGCCATCCATATGGAGAAGATGTGCTGCCCTGTGGTGTCGGGAAAGGCTGAAAGTACGTATGAGCAAGTCTTTGATGGCTTCATACCTGTCGTTGGCTGGAGGCTGGCGTAAGAAATCGATAATACACCCTGCAGTGTCTTGGTCCACTGATGCAATGACATAGAAGTACTTTATTGCGTCAGCGGTAATCTGGCGTAGATGGAAATGGGCCTCAGCCTGTTCGAACCAGACCTGTGGCTGTGAGGTCCAAAATACCTGAAGTTTGAGTGCAATGACGATCTCTGCATCCATAGTGAGGTCCAAAATGTCATTTGGACCATCGGGGTCACCAATGTGGCGGGTCATCTCTGTAGTGAGTGGTGAAGCAACAAAGATCACAAGAGACGCTATGAGCTGACCAGTTTAATGGCATTCTTATAGTCATTTAAATATCTGAGTTTCACACGCTCTCCACATCATGTGACTCCTGAAAATGATGCCGCTCCCAGAAGCCTTAGCGTCATCAGTCCCTGGAAAACTCCCAGGAACTCCCGGGATGGCGGAGACCCGTGACTCCGAAGCTCCAGTGAGGTAAGCAGTGATGCGGTCCACCATAGGAGCCTTTTTTTAAACAATGGGACAACATACCCTCCAATCCTCTGGCACCTCACCTGTGGCTACGGACATTTTGAATATATTAGCCAGGGCCCCTGCAATTTCTACACTAGTCTCCCACGAGGTCCGAGGGAATATCTATCCAGCCCTGGTGATTTATCTACCTTTATTCGTTGTAAAAAAAAAACTGTTTTTTAAGATCTCCCCATTACATGAGGCTCCACACATAGTTGACCATCTGATCTTCAGGGGACAATTTTGTCCCTTACTATCCTTTTACTCTTAATATACTTATAGAAACCCTTCAGGTTGACCTTCACGTTACCTGCCAAATCAACCTCATCTTCTTTTTGCCTTCCTGATTTCCTTCTCGAGTATTTTCTTGCTTTTTTTCTGTACTCTTTAAGTACCTCATTAGCTCCTTGTTGCCTATACCTGCTCTACACCTCTCTCTTCTTCTTAACCAGATCGCCAATATCCCTTGAAAACCAGGGTTCCCTCTGCCTGGTATAGGCCTTTAATCCTAACGGGAACATGCAAATTCTGCACTTTCAAGATTTCGCCTTTGAAGGTCTTCCTCTTGTCTAACACATCCTTGCCATAAAACATCTCAATCCACTCTTCCTAGATCCTTGCTCATTTCCACAAAATTTGCCTTCCTCCAATTTAGAATCCCAACTTGAAGACTAGACGTCCTTTTCCATAACTTGAAGCTAATGACATTAAGGTCACTGGACCCAAAATGTTCTCCTACACACATCTGTCACCTGACCTGGTCTTGTTCCCTAATAGGAGATCAAGTTCTGAGATCCTCTCTCCCCTTTTTAAATGTTAACTGCTCCTCAGCTCACCTGACCTCTCGCTCCAAATCTCTAACTTTTATGTCATTTGAACATTTAATAACCCATCCTGTACTTTTTCAACCGAGTCATTATAAAAATCCCCAAACAGATCCCTGTGGAACACCTCTAGTTATTGACTTCCAGGCAGAATATACTCCATTAACTACCACCCTCTGCCTTTTGTAAGCAAGGCAATTCCAGATCCATATAGCTCAGTTTCCATGGATCCCATGCCTTACAACTTTCTGGACATCTATCATGGAGAACCTTGTCCATATACACCACCTCTGTGAAAGAATAAGTTTAACGAACATGCTTTACAAAACAAAGGGTTCATGAATTAGGTGAGAAAATACAGCAGTTGCCTTGTAACATCGTGGGAATGTAATCATCTTCTAAAATGTAATGCAGTGAGACAGAAACTAACACCACAAAGAATGTAGTAAAAGTAAATAAACCAAAAGTAAGGACACCTGACATTTCCCAGCCATCTCCAGACACCACAAAGGAACATGCTGATGTAAAAATAGGGAACGCCAGCTGTGTGACACTCATGTGAAACTTGTAGGGTCTCATGCAGACCCCTACCCAAAGGTGTATAAAGGAGGGAAGAAAACTCCGTATGCTTTGAGTGGGGCTCATTGTAGAGAATGAGCTACTGAACTCTTTCTTTGTAACCCTCACTCCTGCTAGTGTTATCAAGGTTGAATAAATAAACCGTTGTTTGCTTAATTGGATCTGCTATTTGTTTTATTCCAGCGTGGGCTGACTTTCACACATTCACTGTCCTACTCTCATTAACTCTTCAAAACACTCAAAATAGGCTCGTGAGGCACAATATTACTTATCTGTCATACAGTATCTTTGAACTACGACCATCAGGGAGAAAAACAGGAGCATCAAGATTTCCAGACTGTGAGATTGATGATGTAACCTCGGGCCTCTTATAAATGAAACAAGTAAATTGTTTACTTGCATAATATATATGTGATTTTTAACTGCTGTTTATATGATAATGAACTTGAATGCCCTTCACCACCCCCAATGCTTCTTTACAAGCTTGCAAATCCTGTCCTAAAGAAACCTCTCCAATTGTTTGCTCATCACTGATGCAAGATTCACTGCTATATAATTCACAGGATCTCCGTATGACCTTTCTTGAACACAGGAACCACATTTGGCATTCTCTAATCCTCCAGTTTCATCCTGTGGCCGGGGTGGGGGGATGCAAAGATTATCGTCAATGCCCCAGTATTTTCTTTCCTTGGTTCCTTTAGATCCCATCTGGCCCTGGGGAATTATCTATCCTACCTTCCAACCAAACCTCCATATAAGTGGATTCTGGACTTCCCAACGGAATGACCACAGTCTGCCTGGGTCAGCAGAAGAACATCGAGCACCGTCACACTGAGCACTGGTGCACCTCAGGGCTGTGGGCTCAGCCCACTCCTATCACGCTACTGACCCACGACTGCATCACCAGATCCAGCTCCAACAGAGTCATCAAATGTGCAGATGATACGACAGTCGTTGACCTCATCAGCAACAATGATGTCGCACTACAGATAAAAGGTGGAAAATCTCATGATTTGGTGCAAAAATAACAACCTGCATCTTAATGTTGTCAAGACCAAAGGAGATGAGCATGGACTTCAAGATGACCAGGACGACCACCCTCCGCTACAGATTTATAGCTCGATAGTGGAAAGAGTAGAGAGAACCAAGTTCCTCGGAGTTCACTTGACTAGTGATCTATCCTGTACACAAAACATCTCCTCACTTGTCAGGAAGGTGCAACAGTGACTAACTCTTCCTGATAAACCTGAGACGGGCAAGGCTATCGGCCACCATCCTGTCAACTTCCTACAGGAGCTCTAGCGAGAGCCTACTGACCAACTGCATCTCAGTGTGCTATAGTGGCTGGAGCAAAATGGATCGGCGGTCAATTCACAGGAACATAAAAACAGCAGAGTGGATCACTGGGATCTTCCCTTCCACCTCCACCAATCAATGGGATTTACTGGGATCGTTGTCTGAAGAGGGCTCGCAAAAATCGAGTATTCCTTCCACTCTGCACACATCTTTCAGCTATTCCTGATGGAAAAGAGATATTGGAGCATCAGAGCCAAAACCACCAGGCTGAGAAACAGCTTCTTCCCACAGGCAGTGAGAATGGTGTATGACTGATGAACCATCGAGACTCCAACTTGTACAAAACAAATAGTTATCTATTTATTTTATCGATTAAAAGCCAAATGCATTGTTTGTCTGTATGTGTGCTATGTCTGGTTGAGTGTCTGCATGTTTTTACACTGAGGACCAGAGAACACTGTTCTGTTGGGTTGCACTTGTAGAATCAGATGACAATAAACTTGACTTGATGTGTGTTTCCAGTGTATTGCACCGAGGACATGAGAACGCTGTTTCGTCAGGTTGCACTTGTGGAATCCAATGATAAATTTGAACTAATGTTTTTCGGAAGATCTAACACTATTCCTTCTTAACCTCAACATGCACATTACCCTGGGAGGAGTCACGTGATGGAGTAGTGGCCAGTAGCTGAATACCAGCCCTCTCCAGAAAAGAAGGAAAAAAGTGAAGTTAAAGCAAAGCCCCAGACACACAAATCACAACAAATAAAGAATAAAGGTGTGGAGAAAATGGCACCTAAGAAAGAAAACCCAAAAACAACAGGAAGAAAAGAAGAAGGAAAGCGCCGGAAGAGAAAGGTGAAAGCCTTAGCTGCATGCAAAAGCAGGGACCGCCGTGGAAAGAGGAGCCCGCTCCCCGAGGTTAGTGGAGACCCCGCAGGGTCATGACCCACCCACTGCGGGACTGCAAAAATGGCTCACGGAGCCAAATAGGAGTGCGCAACTGCACATGACAAGGAGAACACCGACGGGAGGGGGGACCAGCTGTGGAGTGAAACTCCACAGCATGAACAGCTGAGAGAGGCCCGACTGCAGGGCTCCCAGCTGGAAGATAAAGAAAGCAACGGGAATGGGAGGGGTGAGAAAGAAAAACGAAAGCAGGAGACACAAAAGATAACCAGCCCAGAAGAAGAGGACCAACATCAAGAAACTGAGACAAGCAGCTCAACAAAAAAGTCAGAAGAGACACAGATACAAGGAAGAGAAATAGAAGACACCAACCCAAGAGCAGACACAGAAAAAGAAGAACGTGCACATTACCCTGAAGCTGATACAAATGCTTCATTACTGATACAAGTACTATGCCTACAATGAGCTGTGTTCAATCCTCAAAATAGTTAGTAGAGGCAATTATTGCTTTGGCATTTTATGTAATTTGTTTCAAGCAATACATTCCAATAGAATCTATATTTTCACAAATTATAGGGACTTTTCTGGAGAATCTGAACACGACCTTTTTTATTATTTTTAGCCTTGAAGTAAAAACTGAAATGATGGTTCCAAAAATCACAACACTGAACTATTTTTACCACCTATACTGTCTGTCAGATTGCACAGAGCCCAGCTGAAATGCAAGCACCGCAATCTGGAACCACTTGATTTCTATCCTCTATCCTTAGGTCCTACCTTTGCACATACAGGGGCTCTGTTGGATTAACAGCCATTTTCAACTGCCAGATTCACAGCTGCATTGCCAATCGTGTCCCCTTTCCCCCACAGACACAGATCACAATCATTAATCCCATTTTGGGCAACAGGACCCACACTGCATGTTCTGCAACCATTTACAGCTCCAACGCTTCTTCCTCTCCTCCACTTCCACTGGCCCTGCATCTGGTGGGCCGGAGGAGGAGGAGAGGGTTAGAACCTTCGTTCATGAAAGTCCAGCTCTCCTGGAACCAGCACAATGAGGTAACTGTACAGTCAATCCTCAACTTACAGAAGGGTTAGGTCCTGAAACCCTGTCCAAAAATGAAATTTCTCAAATCCAAAAGGCTGAGTGAAATGCATTATGGAGAGGTTTTGGTATCACGTAATCCTGAGGGCAAAGGTCAATAAGCTCCAGCAAAACATTTCTTTGTAAATCAAAGGCATAATACCTCAGAGCTAATGGCAATAATAAGTGAACATTCATAAATTGAGAACAAGTGTTTGTCATTATTATGAGTAGTGTTGTTTTGCAAACTCCTATTGTTTGTCAAATATGAAAGATCATGTTTCCGAGATCCCTAAGTCAAAGGAAAAATAAATGACATGATATTTCACGGTTCCAGCATGTTTTTAATGTACAAGGACTGCCTAAAGAAAGCTCTTGGTGCCTGCCACATTGACCACCGCCAGTGGGCTGATAACGCCTCAAACCGTGCATCTTGGCGCCTCACAGTTTGGCGGGCAGCAACCTCCTTTGAAGAAGACCGCAGAGCCCACCTCACTGACAAAAGGCAAAGGAGGAAAAACCCAACACCCAACCCCAACCCACCAATTTTCCCCTCCAACCGCTGCAACCGTGTCTGCCTGTCCCGCATCGGACTTGTCAGCCACAAACGAGCCTGCAGCTGACGTGGACATTACCCCTCCATAAATCTTCGTCCGCGAAGCCAAGCCAAAGAAAAAGAAGAAAACACTAAAAGTACAATTTACCTGAATGAGATGCATGCCTTGTCATCGAGGCCTTTAACCACGACACCTGTTGCACCTCCAGACCGTACGGCAAATACCTGTGAATGCAAAATGGAGGAACATTGATGGTGCAGAGGTTAAGTGATATGTGATTTTAGTGATGTTGATTAAGGATTAAATATTGCCCATGGCACCAGGTTAACCCAGAGGAGCAGGGAGTCATCCACCTGGCCTACCAAGCCTGCCCTGCCATCGAATACATGAATGGCATAAGATATTAAGCCCATCAAAACTGCTCCAACATTCCATCATGAGCTGATCCTTTCTTCCACTCAGCCCCACTCCCCGGCCTTCTCCCCATAAACTTTGATACCCTGACTATTCAGATATCTAACAATCTTTCCTTAAATACACCCAATGGCCTGGCCTCCATAATCGCCTGTGGTAACAAATTCACCACGATCTGGCTGAAGAAATTCTTCGGCATCGCTGTCTAAGCTGATGCCCTTCAATCCTGAAGTTGTGCTGTCTTGTCCTAGACTCTCCCCCTGTCAAAGGAAACAACTTTGCCACATTTACGCTGTCCAGACCTTCAAAATGCTTCTATGAGGAACCCTCCCTCATTCTTCTGAACTCCAAGGAGTCCAGTCCAAGAGCTGTCAAACATTCCTCATATGATAATCCCTTCTTTTCAGGAATTATTTTTATGAACCCTCACCCAGTGCCGGCAATCCTTCCTTAAACAAGGAGCCCAAAACTGTACCCCATACTCCAAGTGAGGCTTCAACAGGGCCTTCTAAAGCCTCAACATCACATCCCTACTCTTGTATCCTGTTCCTGTTCCAACATTGTATTCGCCTTCTTCACCACCGACTCAACCTTGACGTTAACCTTTAGGGTATCCTTCATGAGGACTCCCAAATCCTTTTGCACCTCCAAATTTTGAATTTTTCCTGATCCAAATAATAATCTACCCTTTTATTCCTTCTACTAAAGTGGATGACCGTACTTCCCAGCATTGTATTTCACTAAAGAGTGGGGTAGAACAGAGGGACCTGGGAATACAGATACATAATTCCCTGAAAGTGGTATCATAGGTGGATAGGTTTGTAAAGAGAGCTTTTGGCATATTGGCCTTCATAAATCAAAGTATTGAGTACAGATGTTGGGATGTTATGTTAAAGTTGTAAAAGACATTGGTGAGGCCAAATTTGGTGAATTGTGTGCAGTTTTGGTCACCGAACTACAGAAAGGATATCAATAAGATAGAAAGAGTGTAGAGATTTGCTAGGAAGTTGCCCGGACTTCAGGAATGGAATTCCATAGAGATCCATGTGGTGAATCTCTGCTAAGCTGCCTGTCTCCCCTCTGGCGAACCTTGCTTACTAACATTGGCTGTGCATTATCTCAACTGTTAAGGACACTCCCCTGGGGCATAACTGTGTAGGCACCCATTGTCTTTCATTATTGTACCATGAGTTTCTGCTAATAAAAGCCATGATTATTGTTCGACCACATCATCTTTGTCTACTTCATCAACTGGCACTACAATCCACCCTTGAACTAAAGAAATCCCTCTGCATCTCTGTTCTGAGCGGACACCCTTTAATCCTAAAGTTGTGCCAGCTTATCCTAGATTCTCATACCATGGGAAATAACTTTTATACAACTTCTCTGTCCACACCTTTCAACATTTGAAATGTTTCAATGGGATTCCCCTCATTTTCCTAAGTTCCAACAAGTACAGGCCAAGAGCCGTCTGTGACAGAGTATATAAAAATATTTTTGGGAGATAAATTGGGAAAGGTTAGAGTAGGTTACAGACAAACACTTTAAAACAGATCTTATTTGAAATACTGGAGAATTCATATCCAGAGTGACTTTACAGAAACTTTGGAAGAATACCTATGGAAACTTCACAAGTATGTATTAATTGAACTGACGTTGTGGAATGAATGGACTATTGTCTTAAAGCAACAGAGGAGACATGATGGCTTTTCACAAGAGTGCTCAGAGGGGTCACTGATGGGTTCTTTTTACCTAAAAACAACAGATGAACCAGAAGACTGACTCCTATTGTTCGATGGAGAACATCAGGTGGTTTTTGCAAGCAGACTGAGGTGTGTGAGAGACAGAGAGAGAGAGAGAAAGCTGTGACAAGCAGCAGAAGTTTGCTGGAACTGAAACAGAAGCTCCAGAGTGGAAGATGGCTAGAAGACCAGCTGTCTAATGTTTCACTTGGAATAAGCGAAACAGAAAGGAACTCTGTGGTGACCTGAAAGAAAGGTGATCATCTGGAGAACCCTGAGGGGGCAAGTTTCATTAGCGAGACACTGAAGTGGCTGAGGGAAGTACCTCAGTTGTGGATGTCCTGGAACAACAAATCTGTCTCTTCCTGAGCGGTAGCCATTTACCTTTCAAGCACCAAAGCCTGTTGAACTTTATACATGTTAAACTTTGTGCACAGTACAAGAATTGCCTGCAACCAGTGGACTTGGAAGAATGAGGAGTGAGATTGGACTGTGAACCAAAGAACTTTTCTAAACTTACCACACATTACACACACGTGTGCTTAGAATTAGAAGGGGGTTAGGTTAGGTTAAGTTGTTAAAGTTTGTTTCTATTTTCATGTTTAACGATAATTAAAAGCAACTTTTGTTGTTAAGTAACCATTTGTCTTGGTGAATATCTATTGCAGCTGGGTTTTGGGGTATTTTGGGCTTGTAACACGTCAAACATTCTCACATGATAAGCCTTTCAATCCCAGAATCCTCCTTGGGAACCTCCTCTGAACTGTCTCCAACATCAGCACATCCTTTCTTTAAATGAGAAGCCCAAAACTGCTCACAATTCTCCAGATGAGGGGGCAGGTTTATCATCACCTGATTGTACAAGTGGGGATGCCTGAGGAGAGTCAATGAGAATGGGAGGGGCAATGGGGGGCCAGAGAGGACAGTGGGGGGGCAGAGGCGATGGGTTAATATGAAGGGGACGGGGGTAAAGGGGAGGGAGTAATAGGGAGAGGGGGGACGGGGATTATGGGGAGGGGGCGGGGGTTATGGGGAGGAGGCGGGGGTTATGGGGAGGGGGCGGGGGTTATGGGGAGGGGGCGGGGGTTATGGGGAGGGGGCACGGGTTATGGGGAGGGGGCGGGGGTTATGGGGAGGGGGCGGGGGTTATGGGGAGGGGGCGGGGGTTATGGGGAGGGGGTTATGGGGAGGGGGTTATGGGGAGGGGGCGGGGGTTATGGGGAGGGGGCGGGGGTTATGGGGAGGGGCGGGGCTATGGGGAGAGGCGGGGCTATGGGGGCATGTTTATGGGAAGGGGGCGGGGTTATGGGGAGGGGTGGGGTTATGGGGAGGGGGCGGGGTTATGGGGAGGGGAGGGGGCGGGGTTATGGGGAGGGGGCGGGGTTATGGGGAGGGGGCGGGGTTATGGGGAGGGGGCGGGGGTCATGGGGAGGGGACGGGGGTTATGGGGAGGAGACGGGGGAAATTGGGCAGTGTATGGACAATAGGGGTTGAGTCAATGGGGTAGAGGAAGGATGGTGGTGGTGGGCAATGGGGAGAGGGTGGAGGAGGAGTGGAATTGGGATGGGAAGTAGGGAATGGTGATTGGTGGGACCCGAAGAAATTAAGGTTGGGCAGGCCCAGGAGAGGTGGGGGGGAGGCAGAGAGATTTGAGGGGGAGGCGGGCCCTGAGGAGATGGGGGAGGTGGTCACCACGTGAATAGTGCCGGGTGATTGGGGGGATGGTCCCCTTATAGATGGTCCCGGGGGATTGGGGGAGGGTGGCCTGGGGGAGATGGGTGGGGATGTGGTGAATGGGGGGTATGTGGTGAGCCCCGGGAGGATGGTACCAATGGGATGGGAGGGTGATGGGGGGGGTGGGCGAGACCTGGATTGGAGTGATCAGACAGTGATGGGGGGGGTTAATGGGAGGGGGGGTGTGATGGGAGGGGGGGTGTGATGGGAGGGGGGGGTGATGGGGGGGGGTGATGGGAGGGGGGGTGTGATGGGAGGGGGGGTGTGATGGGAGGGGGGGTGTGATGGGAGGGGGGTGTGATGGGAGGGGGGTGTGATGGGGGGGTGTGATGGGAGGGGGGTGTGATGGGAGGGGGGTGTGATGGGAGGGGGGGTGTGATGGGAGGGGGGTGTGATGGGGGGGGTGTGATGGGAGGGGGGGTGTGATGGGAGGGGGGGGTGTGATGGGAGGGGGGGTGTGATGGGGGGGGGGACATGGGGGAGGGGGTGATGGGGGGGGTGTGATGGGAAAGGGGGTGTGATGGGGGGGTGATGGGAGGGGGGTGTGATGGGAGGGGGGGTGTGATGGGAGGGGGGTGTGATGGGAGGGGGGTGTGATGGGGGGGTGTGATGGGAGGGGGGTGTGATGGGGGGGTGTGATGGGAGGGGGGTGTGATGGGAGGGGGGTGTGATGGGAGGGGGGTGTGATGGGAGGGGGGTGTGATGGGGGGGGTGTGATGGGGGGTGTGATGGGGGGGGGTGATGGGAGGGGGGTGTGATGGGAGGGGGGGTGTGATGGGAGGGGGGTGTGATGGGAGGGGGGTGTGATGAGGGGGGTGTGATGGGGGGGGTGTGATGGGAGGGGGGTGTGATGGGAGGGGGGTGTGATGGGAGGGGGGGTGTGATGGGAGGGGGGTGTGATGGGAGGGGGGGTGTGATGGGAGGGGGGGTGTGATGGGAGGGGGGGTGTGATGGGAGGGGGGGGTGATGGGGGGGGTGTGATGGGAGGGGGGGTGTGATGGGGGGGGTGTGATGGGGGGGTGTGATGGGAGGGGGGTGTGATGGGAGGGGGGGTGTGATGGGAGGGGGGTGTGATGGGGGGGTGTGTTGGGAGGGGGGGTGTGATGGGAGGGGGGTGTGATGGGAGGGGGGTGTGATGGGGGGGGTGTGATGGGAGGGGGGTGTGATGGAGGGGGGTGTGATGGGAGGGGGGTATGGGGGGGTGTGTGATGGGGGGGGTGTGATGGGAGGGGGGGTGTGATGGGAGGGGGGGTGTGATGGGAGGGGGGGGGTGATGGGGGGGGTGTGATGGGAGGGGGGGTGTGATGGGGGGGTGTGATGGGGGGGTGTGATGGGGGGGTGTGATGGGAGGGGGGTGTGATGGGAGGGGGGGTGTGATGGGAGGGGGGTGTGATGGGAGGGGGGGTGTGATGGGAGGGGGTGTGATGGGGGGGTGTGATGGGAGGGGGGGTGTGATGAGGGGGGAGTGATGGGGGGGTGTGATGGGAGGGGGGTGTGATGGGAGGGGGGGTGTGATGAGGGGGGAGTGATGGGGGGGTGTGATGGGAGGGGGGTGTGATGGGAGGGGGGTGTGATGGGAGGGGGTGTGATGGGAGGGGGGTGTGATGGGAGGAGGGGTGTGATGGGGGGTTGTGATGGGAGGGGGGTGTGATGGGAGGGGTGTGTGATAGGAGGGGGGGTGTGATGGGGGGGGTGTGATGGGAGGGGGGTGTGATGGGAGGGGGGGTGTGATGGAGGGGGGGTGTGATGGGAGGGGGGTGATGGGAGGGGGGTGTGATGGGAGGGGGGGTGTGATGGGAGGGGGGGTGTGATGGGAGGGGGGTGTGATGGGAGGGGGGTGTGATGGGAGGGGGGTGTGATGGGAGGGGGGTGTGATGGGAGGGGGGTGTGATGGGAGGGGAGTGTGATGGGAGGGGGGGGGTGTGATGGAAGGGGGGTGTGATGGGAGTGGGGGTGTGATGGGAGGGGGGTGTGATGGGAGGGGGGGTGTGATGGGAGGGGGGTGTGATGGGGGGTGTGATGGGAGGGGGGGTGTGATGGGAGGGGGGGTGTGATGGGAGGGGGGTGTGATGGGAGGGGGGTGTGATGGGAGGGGGGGTGTGATGGGAGGGGGTGTGATGGGGGGGTGTGATGGGGGGGGTGTGATGGGAGGGGGGTGTGATGGGAGGGGGGTGTGATGGGGGTGTGTGATGGGGGGGTGTGATGGGAGGGGGGGTGTGATGGGGGGGGTGTGATGGGAGGGGGGGTGTGATGGGGGGTGTGATGGGGGGGGTGTGATGGGGGGGTGTGATGGGAGGGGGGGTGTGATGGGGGGTGTGATGGGAGGGGGGGTGTGATGGGAGGGGGGTGTGATGGGAGGGGGGTGTGATGGGAGGGGGGTGTGATGGGAGGGGGGTGTGATGGGAGGGGGGTGTGATGGGAGGGGGGTGTGATGGGAGGGTGGTGTGATGGGAGGGGGGTGTGATGGGAGGGGGGTGTGATGGGGGGTGTGATGGGAGGGGGGTGTGATGGGGGGGTGTGATGGAGGGGGGTGTGATGGGAGGGGGGTGTGATGGGGGGGTGTGATGGGAGGGGGGGTGTGATGGGAGGGGGGGGTGTGATGGGAGGGGGGGTGTGATGGGGGGGGGTGTGATGGGGGGGGGTGTGATGGGGGGGGTGTGATGGGAGGGGGGTGTGATGGGAGGGGGGTGTGATGGGAGGGGGGGTGTGATGGGAGGGGGGGTGTGATGGGAGGGGGGGTGTGATGGGGGGGGTGTGATGGAAGGGGGTTGATGGGAGGGGGGTGTGATGGGAGGGGGGTGTGATGGGAGGGGTGTGATGGGAGGGGGTGTGTGATGGGAGGGGGTGTGTGATGGGAGGGGGTGTGTGATGGGAGGGGGTGGTGTGATGGGGGGGGGTGTGATGGGAGGGGGGGTGTGATGGGGGGTGTGATGGGGGGGGTATGATGGGAGGGGGGGTGTGATGGGGGGGTGTGATGGGAGGGGGGGTGTGATGGGAGGGGGGGTGTGATGGGAGGGGGGGTGTGATGGGAGGGGGGGTGTGATGGGAGGGGGGGGTGTGATGGGGGGGTGTGATGGGAGGGGGGTGTGATGGGAGGGGGGTGTGATGGGAGGGGGGGTGTGATGGGAGGGGGGTGTGATGGGAGAGGGGGTGATGGAGGGGGGTGTGATGGGGGGGGTGTGTTGGGGGGTGTGATGGGAGGGGGGTGTGATGGGAGGGGGGGGGTGTGATGGGAGGGGGGTGTGATGGGAGGGGGGGTGTGATGGGAGGGGGGGTGTGATGGGAGGGGGGGGTGTGATGGGAGGGGGGGGTGTGATGGGGGGGTGTGATGGGAGGGGGGTGTGATGGGAGGGGGGGGTGTGATGGGGGGGTGTGATGGGAGGGGGGTGTGATGGGAGGGGGGGGTGTGATGGGGGGTGTGATGGGAGGGGGGTGTGATGGGAGGGGGGGTGTGATGGGAGGGGGGGTGTGATGGGAGGGGGGTGTGATGGGAGGGGGGTGTGATGGGGGGGGTGTGATGGGAGGGGGGGTGTGATGGGGGGGGGGGGTGATGGAGGGGGGTGTGATGTGAGGGGGGGTGTGATGGGGGGGGGTGATGGGAGGGGGGTGTGATGGGAGGGGGGGTGTGATGGGAGGGGGGTGTGATGGGAGGGGGGTGTGATGGGGGGTGTGATGGGAGGGGGGTGTGATGGGAGGGGGGGTGTGATGGGAGGGGGGTGTGATGGGAGGAGGGGGGTGTGATGGGGGGGGTGTGATGGGAGGGGGGGTGTGATGGGAGGGGGGGGTGATGGGGGGGGTGTGATGGGAGGGGGGGTGTGATGGGGGGGGACATGGGGAGGGGGTGATGGGGGGGGTGTGATGGGAGGGGGGGTGTGATGGGGGGGGTGATGGGAGGGGGGTGTGATGGGAGGGGGGTGTGATGGGAGGGAGGTGTGATGGGAGGGGGGTGTGATGGGAGGGGGGTGTGATGGGAGGGGGGTGTGATGGGAGGGGGGTGTGATGGGGGGGGTGTGATGGGAGGGGGGTGTGATGGGAGGGGGGGTGTGATGGGAGGGGGGTGTGATGGGGGGGTCTGATGGGAGGGGGGGTGTGATGGGAGGGGGGGGTGATGGGAGGGGGGGTGATGGGGGGGTGTGATGGGAGGGGGGTGTGATGGGGGGGTGTGATGGGGGGGGTGTGATGGAGGGGGGTGTGATGGAGGGGGGGTGTGATGGGAGGGGGGGTGTGATGGGAGGGGGGGTGTGATGGGAGGGGGGGTGTGATGGGAGGGGGGGTGTGATGGAGGGGGGGTGTGATGGGAGGGGGGTGTGATGGGAGGGGGGTGTGATGGGGGGGGTGTGATGGGGGGGGTGTGATGGGAGGGGGGGTGTGATGGGAGGGGGGGTGTGATGGGAGGGGGGGTGTGATGGGAGGGGGGTGTGATGGGAGGGGGGGTGTGATGGGAGGGGGGTGTGATGGGAGGGGGGGTGTGATGGGAGGGGGGTGTGATGGGGGGGGTGTGATGGGGGGGGTGTGATGGGAGGGGGGTGTGATGGGGAGGGGGGGGGTGTGATGGGAGGGGGGTGTGATGGAGGGGGGGTGTGATGGGAGGGGGGTGTGATGGGAGGGGGGGTGATGAAAGGGGGGGGTGATGGGGGGGGGTGTGATTGGGAGGGGGGGTGTGATGGGGGGGGGGACATGGGGGAGGGGGTGATGGGGGGGGTGTGATGGGAGGGGGGGTGTGATGGGGGGGGGTGATGGGAGGGGGGGTGTGATGGGAGGGGGGGTGTGATGGGAGGGGGGTGTGATGGGAGGGGGTGTGATGGGAGGGGGGTGTGATGGGAGGGGGGTGTGATGGGGGGGGTGTGATGGGAGGGGGGTGTGATGGGAGGGGGGTGTGATGGGGGGGGTGTGATGGGAGGGGGGGTCTGATGGGAGGGGGGGTGTGATGGGAGGGGGGGGTGATGGGAGGGGGGTGTGATGGGAGGGGGGGTGTGATGGGAGGGGGGGTGTGATGGGAGGGGGGTGTGATGGGAGGGGGGTGTGATGGGGGGGATGTGATGGGAGGGGGGGTGTGATGGGAGGGGGGGGTGATGGGGGGGGTGTGATGGGAGGGGGGGGTGTGATGGGAGGGGGGGTGTGATGGGAGGGGGGTGTGATGGGGGGGGTGTGATGGGAGGGGGGGTGTGATGGGAGGGGGGGTGTGATGGGGGGTGTGATGGGAGGGGGGGTGTGATGGGAGGGGGGTGTGATGGGAGGGGGGTGTGATGGGAGGGGGGTGTGATGGGAGGGGGGGTGTGATGGGAGGGGGGTGTGATGGGGGGGGTGTGATGGAGGGGGGGTGTGATGGGGGGGGGGGTGTGATGGGAGGGGGGGTGATGGGGGGGGACATGGGGGAGGGGGTGATGGGCGGGGTGTGATGGGAGGGGGGGTGTGATGGGGGGGGGTGATGGGAGGGGGGTGTGATGGGAGGGGGGGTGTGATGGGAGGGGGGTGTGATGGGAGGGGGGTGTGATGGGAGGGGGTGTGATGGGGGGGTGTGATGGGAGGGGGGTGTGATGGGAGGGGGGTGTGATGGGAGGGGGGTGTGATGGGAGGGGGGTGTGATGGGGGGGTGGTGGGGGGGTGTGATGGGAGGGGGGTGTGATGGGGGGGGTGATGGGAGGGGGGTGTGATGGGAGGGGGGGTGTGATGGGAGGGGGGTGTGATGGGAGGGGGGTGTGATGAGGGGGGTGTGATGAGGGGGGTGTGATGAGGGGGGTGTGATGGGAGGGGGGTGTGATGGGAGGGGGGTGTGATGGGAGGGGGGGTGTGATGGGAGGGGGGTGTGATGGGGGGGGGTGTGATGGGAGGGGGGGGTGTGATGGGAGGGGGGGGTGATGGGGGGGGTGTGATGGGAGGGGGGGTGTGATGGGGGGGGTGTGATGGGGGGGTGTGATGGGAGGGGGGTGTGATGGGAGGGGGGGTGTGATGGGAGGGGGGTGTGATGGGGGGGGTGTGATGGGAGGGGGGGTGATGGGAGGGGGGTGTGATGGGGGGGGTGTGATGGGGGGGGTGTGATGGGAGGGGGGTGATGGAGGGGGGGGTGTGATGGGAGGGGGGTATGGGGGGGGTGTGTGATGGGGGGGGTGTGATGGGAGGGGGGGTGTGATGGGAGGGGGGGGGTGATGGGGGGGGTGTGATGGGAGGGGGGGTGTGATGGGGGGGTGTGATGGGGGGGGTGTGATGGGGGGGGGTGTGATGGGAGGGGGGGTGTGATGGGAGGGGGGTGTGATGGGAGGGGGGTGTGATGGGAGGGGGGTGTGATGGGAGGGGGGTGTGATGGGAGGGGGGTGTGATGGGGGGGGTTGTGATGGGAGGGGGGTGTGATGGGAGGGGGGGGTGATGGGGGGGTGATGGGAGGGGGGTGTGATGGGAGGGGGGTGTGATGGGAGGGGGGTGTGATGGGAGGGGGGTGTGATGGGAGGGGGGTGTGATGGGAGGGGGGTGTGATGGGGGGGGTGTGATGGGAGGGGGGTGTGATGGGAGAGGGGGTGTGATGGGAGGGGGGTGTGATGGGGGGGGTGTGATGGGAGGGGGGGTGTGATGGGAGGGGGGGGTGATGGGAGGGGGGGTGTGATGGGGGGGGACATGGGGAGGGGGTGATGGGGGGGTGTGATGGGAGGGGGGGTGTGATGGGAGGGGGGGTGTGATGGGAGGGGGGGTGTGATGGGAGGGGGGGGTGTGATGGGAGGGGGGGTGTGATGGGGGGGTGTGATGGAGGGGGGTGTGATGGGAGGGGGGGTGTGATGGAGGGGGGTGTGATGGGAGGGGGGGTGTGTGATGGGGGGGGGTGATGGGAGGGGGGGTGTGATGGGGGGGGTGTGTGGGGGGGTGTGATGGGAGGGGGGTGTGATGGGAGGGGGGGGTGTGATGGTGGAGGGGGGGGTGTGATGGGAGGGGGGTGTGATGGGAGGGGGGTGTGATGGGAGGGGGGGGGTGTGATGGGAGGGGGGTGTGATGGGGGGGTGTGATGGGAGGGGGGTGTGATGGGAGGGGGGGTGTGATGGGAGGGGGGGTGTGATGGGGGGGTGTGATGGGAGGGGGGTGTGATGGGAGGGGGGGTGTGATGGGAGGGGGGGTGGGTGATGGGAGGGGGGGTGTGATGGGGGGGGTGTGATGGGAGGGGGGTGTGATGGGAGGGGGGTGTGATGGGGGGGGGGTGATGGGAGGGGGGTGTGATGGGGGGGGGGGGTGATGGAGGGGGGTGTGATGTGAGGGGGGGTGTGATGGGGGGGGGGTGATGGGAGGGGGGTGTGATGGGAGGGGGGGTGTGATGGAGGGGGGTGTGATGGGAGGGGGGTGTGATGGGGGGGGTGTGATGGGAGGGGGGGTGTGATGGAGGGGGGGGTGTGATGGAGGGGGGTGTGATGGGAGGAGGGGGGTGTGATGGGGGGGGTGTGATGGGAGGGGGGGGTGTGATGGGAGGGGGGA